>NC_058505.1:9766250-10067857 GCF_020382885.2 Scatophagus argus | reverse complement strand
GGGACCGTTTCCAGCACTGTGCTTACGAACTCCTCCAGCAGTCCGTAGTACGTCACAGCTCCCTGCTTCACTGTCTCCCACAGAGCTGCAGACACGAGCTGCAGGGGTGGGACGACAAGTCGGGGAGAGGAGAGGGGAGGGGAGGGAGGTCTGAAGGACACAAGTGTTACAATTCTATGGTTTCACACAAGAGACGACCGTTTGTTATTTTTTTGTTTTTTGTTTTTAAAAAAATAAGATTTAATGCAGTGCTGCACATTTTCCGTTAAAATTAGCATTTTAAGTTATCCTGACGCAATATTTTTATCTGCGGACATCATTGGAGCTTATTGAGTGTTAAACACCAACCATTGTCCGTTAATATCGCGCTCATTTTGGCGTTATTCACATACTCGTTGTCTCAACCACAAGAAGACGTAAGACTTTGAAACATGGAAGCTGCGTCCTACGCATCTGACTTCTCTTTGGGAAGTGTGCGTATTACGTCGTTACGTACCAACGCAGAAGGCTTTTTTTTGCACAATACAGATCCCATAATAATATCTCCGTCATGAGACCATAAGAACACCAACCCTCGTTGAGAATATTCGCTCAGGTTTATGTCGAAACCGCAAGTCATACAATTATGGACGTAAGAAGAAATACTCATTATGTACTTTTGTTTAGTGTCAGTTGTCGCAAAATGATCAAGTTTCCCCCACTAGATGGCGGCATTGTAACACAGGATAAGCTTTGCAGCTCTGAAGTGAATTGGCCTTCAACTGTTACTGCACCAATCCCAGTATTTTGTGAGCTTTTGGGGATTTTTGTAGCAATTCATAAAAAGAAATAAACACAGAAATGTTATATGCACCCGAGAAGGTGAGGATGCGGCGTATAAATGAACAACAACATACAATGTCTATGTACAAGTCAAGTGTTCTGTATAGATACCATGGTTTTTACTAGCACAATTAAGTTTTTAATAACACCAAATTGTTATATGCACACTTTTGTCCAGCTCAGTCAATTGTGTTCACTTATAATAAAGATTTTATTTTACATTCTCACTTAAATACAAAAAACAGTAGGGAATGTGGCCATAAAGTTCTATCAGTTGAGATGCTCTATGTGACAAGAATGCTGCTTGAGAAAACTGGATACACATTTGCAATGCAGTAAAAATAATTATTAAGACAAGACATTTTACCATTATTATTATTATTATTGTTGTTGTTGTTGTTGCTGTTGTTATTATTACATTTGCACGTAGGCCCATAACTAGTTTTATCAGTTGAGATGCTCTATGTGACAAGAATGCTGCTTGAGAAAACTGGATACACATTGTTGTTCATTAGAAACAGCCACATTGTTATTGTGGCTTAGTGGTTAGCACTGTTGCCTTGCAGCATGAAGATCCTGAGTTCAACATCTGGGTGCTCTGGTTTAGCCCAGCTAACAAAAACATATATGTTAGGTTTATCTCCCATCAGTGCCCCGGACCAAGGCAATGGCTTACAACTGGAGTTGATCCCTGCCCACTGCTGGATGGAAATGAGTTTCCTCTACAGGGATGGACAAAAGATAACTTACCATTTAAAAAAAAAAGGACTTAAACAGCTTCTAAAATTACATTGTTTTCCATTCACACCGACTGCTCCTTAATATCGGTTATGTTGCCACCCTTTTATTTGGCGTTCAAAACTTCCATGATGTATCCAGCAGTACAGAACACATATTGTGACAGGGCAGGACAAGCAGGAGGAGCAGAGGAAAAGACAGACAGGAGTGAATTATGACACAGATGAAAAGCGAGCAGTCATCCGTTTACAGTTTTCTGGAACTGTAGTCGCAAGCATCTTACCACAATCCCTGACAGCCTGTGGCAGCACTCTGTGAACATTTCTGTTGGCTTCAGTGGCTGAGCAGAATTATATTCACAGTGACTGCTAATGTCAAGAGGGGAAGTTGTCGCTATGCACAACCGTTTATTAAAACAAGTGGATACGATTCTATCTCAGTTTGACATTTGTTCTGTCTCTTGCTCTGTGTTCCTGTTTCTTGTCCAAATACACACACATCATTCCCGAAATGTTACACTCTGTGGAGTTGTAATCATGTTGCAATACTTTTGAATACTGAGAGGAAAGCCTGAGCTTAATGTTGAGGGAATCTATTTACTGCACAGAGTATAACTGCATAGCAATCATCCACATTTCCATACAAGCAGAAAAAGGTGAGACACCACACATTCACCTGATTAATGCTCTTTTAGATTGTGTTAAGGAAATGTGGTTTGTGTGTGTCTAACCATGAGAGAGTAAGACATAATAATGCAGAGAGAGAGAGAATGACAGATGGGAAGAGACAGAGAGATAACAGGGAGGACAGGAACAGCAGATTTGTAGTGACAGGCTGCTCTGTCGGAAGTTGTAAGATTGTTTAGCCTAAAACCTGCACCACATAAACCGAAACCAGTTTAAACCAGAATCCATAATATTGAAGGAGGAGAAATGGCACCCATTTTACTGTTTATTTTAAATTTATTCTAGTAAGTGTAGCAGAAACCATATATGTTCCCTGCCTCTTCATGACATCAACAGCGCTGTGAGTTAACATATCCATCACAGGTGAGTCAGGGAGGATCGGCAAACTGCTTAGCAGCTTTGGATGAGCTTAGTGTGTCAGTTTAATTTTGTTGTGACAGTTTGCGACAGATGTTGTCAGCCACAGGAAACTATACTTCACTTCTGAAGACCGTGCCAGGTTTTAGTTGAGAGTTGACACAAAGAATAAATACATTTAAAAGTATGAGGGAAAAAAAAAGCTCATCAGAGTTTACCATTTCTCTTATTAGTTGTACACTTTAAAACTTTAAAATCTTCTCTCTTTAATTATGCATGTTCATCCTTTCTTCCCTTATGAACCAAAGTGAAGTCCCTGTGCACTGATCAGCACTGCCTCAGACAGCGAGCCACATGTGACGTTGCTTCCTTGCAGCCAACGAACGTCCTGTCTTGTAGCTTTAATTATCTGACTCTTGTGTGAATGACCTGATGGGAAAGCGATCCCAAAGTGCTCTCGAGCGTGACAAGAAGTGCTTCCAAATAAACCAGAATAGTTTTGAGGCCAATATCAGAACTGAGAGTCGCACAGGTCATTTGGTAGAATAATGTGCACTGACGGGAGTCACACTCTGCCACGTATTTTCTATGTCATGTGTGGCTCCTTTTTTCATTGACTCTTTTTTTTTGCAAAATATTTTTCATGCATAAAAGTAACTCTCTGTCTCGCCATTTTTGCGAAACTTTTTAACGCATGCAAGACAGTGAAACTTCGCAGCTAAAAGAGCCAACTGAGGGCAGCTGCAGCATTGGGTGGGTGGGAGTAAAGCAAGTTCCTCTGTCCCTCATTTCAGAGAGGGCTTTGATGTCACTGGAATAAGCTGCAGCTCATTGAAGGAACATCAAAGATACTCACCCCGAGCCCACGACCGTTCAATGCTCTGTAGGAAATGTGATTGGAAATACCGTGGGGTCCGTTATCTTTTTCTAACATTAACACCTCATTAACCGGCTGTTAATGTTATCAATTACCCCAAAGTGCGCTCAGTAACTCCAGGGATCAGGCGAGTGGCTATTTTGAATTTGCGATGCAGTAAAAGAATATTTAATGCTTTCCTGATATGCTGGCAGAGCTCTCTCATTTCATGTATTGAGTGTTCTGACCACTGATTACAATCCCTTTGCTGTGTTTCTTTTCTTTGATTTTAATTCTCTGAGCTGTTGTCTGTTATTATGACCAAATTAGATAGATGTTAGAATTTTTTGCATTCACCTCATTCGTCCCCATAGCTCCCACATCTCACTAAATCTTTTAGCCTCTTGTCAGTTTTGTGTCAGCCAGAGGATGGATAAATGTGGAGGATGTCCACTTAATTTGCTATCCATTGATGTCATTTATTGCTAATGCTAAATTAATTGATGCAGATGTGTATATGTATAAGTAAATGCCATGCAATTTAATCTGCCTTCCTGGTGGGAATTTAAATAATTCTGTTGTCGACACACAACACTCTAAATAGTCCTCCGAATGCACCTCAAGAAAGTCACTTTTCAGATAAACTTACAGTCAACTTTTCTGCCTTTTTTGACGACTGAACAGAACAGTGAACATTCACTGTGTCAACAGTAGTTTAGACAGTACAGATCTCATTTTAATCATGTGTCTTAAGAAACCGTATCACTGACACAGTAACACACATTGAAGTCATTCCCTTCCTGTCAGACAAACAATTCCCTGTTAATCCTTTCAACTCAAAATCCACACTGAGGATTCGAGGAACCACAGAGCTCATTTTGAGGCCCATTTCCCTTCACAGTATGTAGCTAAAGTCACACAGATTCAAAGTCAAGACTAGCTCACTGAAGGAAATCAGTTCAACCTAATCACCACTGTATCATCCCTATTGTTACCTTATTTTGGATTTGCCAAATTGTCTAATTTGTAAGGTCCATTCTCTTTACGCATGGTTCGCTTTAGATTTGTATAAACCTAGAGTTGGTTACACAAGTAAATTCTTTCACCTTAGATCAGGCTATATTCATTATTTAACTCTTCTCAGTGAATAATTCATATGTTTATTAGACCGAGGGCACATTATAACTCACTGTTTTTGCAGACATCAAGCCTGAATTACATTAAGTGGTGGTTTTGTATCGCTTAGTTGTTATTGCAGCCGTTTCTAAATACATAAAGAGTTTATCATATTATGTAACTAACAGTAAAAAACACTTACTGGAATCATATTATCAAACGGCAACTTTTCCTCCGTTCACAGTGGCCTATTAGAGGAACGCACCGTGCAGCCAATCACAAGCCCTCCTTGCTCAGCTCCACTAATCGTGGATTAGCTACAACCGACTGCAGTCTGCAGCTCTGGGAGGGAGAGGTAGTCTCTGCCATTCACTACTCACCCTCTTTTTTATTATTAGCTCACTTGGATCTGGAAGCAGTGCTTTTCTTCCCTCGGCAGCAGTGACTTTTGCATTGCGCAACCGAGTAGCTGCACATATTGGGATCTCAGGTAAAGGTGTGGGGATACAGCAGAGAGAGAGAAGCGACTGGCTTGTGGTCGATGCTGCCGTAGGTCAGGTAGGACTCAATTGATGGGCCCTTTAATTTAAATCCGCTTGGTCGTAACAACGCGCACTGAAGCTCTGCTCTCGTTTTCGCGTTCCCGATGTTCAAGGCGGCCAATTACCCGACGGTGGATCCTGCGCCCACCATCATGAGCGGCACTTGGTTTAGCTGTCGAGAAAACACGCCCGTGGCGGTGGAGAAACCTAAGAAAAAGGCGTTCAGCCTAGTCAAAATAATGTCACTCGGCCACAAGAAAGGGCACGGTCAGCATCCGCACCACAACAACAACATGCCCTTTACGATCCACTGTCACATCGGGAAAGAGATAAAGCACATTTGCAGCAATTGCAGTCGCGGGAACGACACGCAGGACGGTGAGTACAGGCTATCAAGTCTTGTGTGGTTTCGCCCATAGTAGCCCTGCGGTACTGCCATCCAGGATACTCCTCTCTCATTATCTGGCGATTGCCATGCCTCTGGGCTCCTATGCGCGTTTGTAAACCAGATCAGGCACTCGCCATTGTGTCTTTTGCGTCTCCTTCATGTGTCTGCTTGTACGGTGATGTTCTGTAGTTGTAATTTTAAGTGGGTCAGCGTGGAGACCGCCTCGGAACAGTAAAACGGCAGCGATACACTGTTGCTGCTGCTGCTGCTGAAGCTGCCTCTGACTGGATCACAACTTCTAACAGGGTTGGGCTCTGACTCGTCTACTTGTTGGTTTGCTTCACAGAGACGTGCAGTGTAGCCAGTGAATTGGTTCTATCATGTGGGAAGCTAAGTGTTAATTGAAATGACCTGTTAAGCCCACAGATGTCATTGCAGTGGCGTGGAAGTGTGCGGGCTGTTTGCACAAAGCCGCTTCCAGTTTAGCGTCATTACATCATCACTCAGCCATCTTGGTATGCAAACAAGTGTTATTAATCAAAAGCAGTCGTATTAATGTGTTGTGTTACGGTAGTGGAGAATGTAGGTTATGTGCAAGAAGACGGGACAGACACTGTGTGTGGGTGTGTGTGTGTGTGTGTGTGTGCGCCTGATGATATGAAGTGATCACCTGGCTTTTAAAGCAGCAGCACATTTGAATCACTCTGTGTGGAGACTTGGAGGAGGTTTTTCTCCTTTTTTTTATTTTACTCCACAAACTGGGCTCCTCTGCTCAGCCAGGATTTTGTCAAGAGTGTAATGAATTACACCATTAGGCTCTTAAATTACAGACTTTCTGGATTCCTGTGTTTTCTGCCTTTAATTGGCTCAATAATTAAACAAAAAAAAGATGGGTTGGTACTAAACAGTACTGAGGATCATCAGTCTTTTGCGCATCCGTTTGGGTGGAGAATGTACATAAGGTTCATCTTCACAGGATGCACCAAAAATCACTGGCTGAATTAATGTCAGGATGTTGTGTCTTTGTAAGTTACTGAAAGTGTGTGCAGTGTATAGAGCGGGTTCTCACTCGACTGTTGGATGCATGCTAATCATACATTTAGTTCTTTTTCTTCCTTTTATGTAGTTTTTGGACTTCTAGTGAAGTAAATTTGAAACTCTGCTGTATTTGATTAGCCTTGACTGTCAAGCTGTTTATAGAGTGGTGTGCCGGTGGGGTTGATAAGATGGTTGGTTGTGAGGCACCAGAGCGTTCAAGTAATTTCCACTGCATTAGTGTCACATTATTTATCATGCTGTCCCGTTGCCCTGGGGAGCTGGCTGGCCTGCAAAGCGATATGTCAGTGTTGGCAAACATCGTGAATGTGATCTAATTATTTAAAAATAAACAACCAGCACAGTCCCTGACAGCATGTCATGGGTGATGATCTGACGACTGCCACGCTATGCTGGAGGTCACCTCACACATCCAGACTGTGGTCGGTCCAGTCTTGAAAACATGTCCTTTTCTCAGTTTCTCTTTTGTTTTGTTTTTCAGTGAGTGTCGTAATAATCGAGGTGAAAAGAATGAAGCCGCATGTCCGCTGTTTGACCGTTTCAGTCAGGGCATCTTACTTTGTTTATGCTGCTTTTGAGGGGCCATTTGAATGTCTGCGTTCAGTTAGTTTTGTAATAAGGATAATCAAGAGCAGCAGAGAAACGGTTCCATATTTTAAAGGCACATCTCAGTTTCAAAGCATTGTTCATAGTTTTTGGTGAGTTGTTTTGAGCCAGAGATTTCAGTTTGAATATCACGTCATGATCGTTTTTCTGGAGCTGAAACCTTTGGTTTTGTTTTCCAATCACATAGGCACATTTTGCGTGTTTTCTGGTGTCTAGTAAATGGGGCAGCATGTAGCCCTGATTACATTACTGTTCAAATATAACATGTACTCATTTAATTCATTCATCCATTCATTTAATAGTTTAATAGTTAGAATAAAACGCTTAACATTCGCTTTTGATGTCCGACAGCATGTTAAAATCTAAAAGGTTGGACCGTGTGAATGCTTGATGAGGAGTAGAAAGATTCCCCCTTAATGAGGTGCTTATCAGTCTGTTTAGAGTGTTTTTGGAAAGCTAATGCCAACCGCTCAGTGTGATGCAGCTTCAAACTGTTTAGACTCGGAGCGTATCCTCTGTAATGCTATCTGATGTTCAGGTTTGTTTATCCTCTCCCAACCTCATCCAGTTACCAGGGAATTCAGGAGGCCGCTTGGCAGATTCTTGCAGCTTGGATGTCTGTAAGCAGAAGTGTCTGCTGCGTTCACCGCGGGCAATCCTGCATGATTACCAGAATATCACCACCTCTGCATCCTCACCCAAACCCTGCTTGTTTGTTTGTTTGTTTGTTTATTTATTTATTTGTTCCCTTACAGCTGAGGAAGTAGAGAGGCTGGCCGCCATGCGTTCCGAGTCCTTGGTCTCTGGCACCCACACTCCTCCCATCCGTCGCCGGAGCAAGTTCGCCACTCTGGGACGCCTCCTCAAGCCCTGGAAATGGAGGAAGAAGAAGAGTGAGAAGTTCAAACAGACATCTGCTGGTAAAATGCATTTTTTTGCTTAAGAAATACATGCAGCTGCCGCATGTATTATAAACAACTATGGTTCCTGTTAGTTTATACCCTGTCTGGTTGTGGAAAGAAATTCAGTGTGTATCCTTTGGCCAAAAAAAAAAGTTTCAGTCTCCAGGGTGATCGAAAATGCAGCAAATTGGTCCAGTAAAAGTGCAGCGTTGGAGTTTCATGTTCTGAGGTCTTTTTAGGGTTCCTTTGATCTTGCAGCTCAGTGTTGTCAGGGGCGAGTGAAGGACATGCGCTCTTCAGATGTGGCTGCATTTATTTTCCTTGGCTGACACATCCTGAATTCTGCTGTCAGCCTGGTGAGCAATTGCAGACATGCATCCGGTATGAGCAGGACAGGATGTTCTGTTTTAGCAATATTCTGAAATTAGCATTTTTCAGGTGTGAATTTGGTGAATGAATCAGATTCTGTCTGATTAGATCATGTTATGCTGCGACTGCCTCATTGCTCTTTTAGCTGCCAACCGGTCTCTTATGTGATCACAGGGAATAATGTGATGTCTTGTCTTCACTTTCCACAAGCGCAAAACATTTGCCTTTTAGGTTGATATTACTTGTATTACAGCTCAAGCCTAGCTAGGCTGTTATTGTTCCCAGAGTGCTTTTTGGCTGGAGTTTGTACTTCTTTCACAATATGCTTCCCTCCTGCCTCTTCAGCAAACTCTCTGGACTAAGTGGTATTTTTCGTTAGGCATGAAAGCGCTGGCGAAATCTGCTTGTTTTAAACTTAACATGCTTGATTTTTTGATGTTTTATTGTATTTTAATAGAGAGAGCACACTTGATGAAACAATCATGTTCTCTGTTGGTACATTCATGTATGCTCTATGTTAACAGCATCTCTCCTGTTGTGGTGAAGGACAATAATCAAGAGCTGAGCAACAAAAGGGCTTTTTTTCTGCTACAATGATGTCAATGCACAGTGGAGTTGAGCAAAAAAAGCTCTCTTCATCACTTTTGTTATCCACTTGTTTTGTATGCATAATGCTGCTGTCTCCAAATAATTCTTTCGCTGCTATTGTTCTATTCAGTCCTTTTTCATAGCAGCACGATGGAGGATTATGACCTACCAGCATATCTCACCAGAGTGTCCTCTAAGTGGAGTTTTTAACGTTGTTTCAAGCTGTAAGCAATCTTGCGAGTAGCCAGGGGCGTAGCACAAAATTCTGGACCCAGTACATAGTCATTCTCTGTGGGCCCCGTTACGAATCCACAGCTTTTCATTCTAGTATCTTTGTTTTCCCTGCACACAAGAGGGCTCTGTATACTCGGTTCCCCTTTCCTCCCCCAATCCCATGGCTCTGCAAGTGGCTCCAATGATCAGGCAGGTTCTTTAGCCGCACTGACACCACTACTGCTACCCTGTCACATCGATTTCAGGAAGAAGCATGAACCCCAAGTCTTAAGTAAAAGGAATGTGGTCTGGACTTGGGCAGCAGGCAGCAGAGGAGTAGCGGTCACACAAGCCTGAGCCGGTGCAGTAAATCTGAATGACAGGAAGCAGCGCCAGGATTTTTGAACAGTGACCAGTCAACACATGGACCACTGCACTTAAAGGGAGATATAAATCTCCACCAAAAAATACCGTCATGTAAGCAATGCCCCTAATGACTACGAATATGTGATCTCAAAGGCGTTACTGACAATGATGCCAACTATGCTGTTCCCCTCAGCTCTTCTAGGTGTTTTAGCATGTTTAATCTCATTGTTTTAGCTCTGTTTTGCTTTACACTTAGTGATTTCTGCTGCCTCTTCAGGCCTCAGTGAAAAAGCTTTAACAAACCCATTTGTTTGCTACCTTCTCAGCACAAAACTGCAGCAAACAAAGTTAGCTGATTAATTTGCTGGAACATTTAGCAACAAAAGAGCCAAATGTTTCCCTCAGAGGTTGGTGAAGACCAAAACTGAGCTAGATTAAGAGAAGCTATTGGAGTTTTTGTTGAGCCATAAATGTGATTCCAAATGAATGCAATGGTCTGTGTCTGCCGGATGTGTAACTAGGCAACAGTTTACACAGTTAATCTTTTGAGTCTGGACTCAAGAGTCTCAGAGTTCCAGCCCTTTCAGCTTTATCAGGCCATTGTCATACTTATGTGATGATCGGCTTTTGGATTTCCAAATGGCAAAGAAAAGGAAACACTACAAGGACATCTGTGTTGTCAAAGTTTTACATGTAATTTCCAGCCTCATGTTTATAGTTTCTGCAAAATGGAGGGGAGTCCGTGCTGATATACATGATGAAGTTCACCTCCTTGAGTGTTTAATGCACCCTGTTGTTGGATGACTAAATGTCACATCATATATTTTATTCAGTAGTCTGAATTACGGTTTCCAGAATTTCCAAGAAAGGTCAGTGTAATTTCAGTCTTCCTGTATATTATTCTCTTGTGATGAGAGCTGGCTTTAGGGCAACAAAAATCCAGGAAACGATGTCAGCTTTGGTTGACCTGTAGCCCCACTCTTGATTTGTGTTTTTAAATTGGAACGTTGCATTTGTCCTCATTTAAATTGTCATGGCATGATATTCATTACTACGCTTGAAGCTAGGGCCTTGAGAGATGAGATGACTTTAATAAATCTAGTAAAACTGCTGCATATACTCAATATACTTTGTCAACTGGAATATGGAGCTTTGATTTGAAATCTCCAGAGGCCATCATTGGTCATTTATCATCTTATTAAATAAACAGTAGAAGATGTATGATGCGATACGTTCATTACATCCGATTGGAGACAAAGTTGATAGTAAGCGTATATTTGCGACTCCTGCTGCACTGCAATGATCTTGGACCTTCCCGTCCGTATGTACTGACGTCTTGTTTCTGCAGTTGTCTTGCTCTTGATTATGTTTCCTGTGTCAGTAGGGAGCAGACCAGCCACTGGGCATGCAGATGTTGTCATAGATAATTGGACACTGTGCACGGTGGAGGATTATGAATGTGTCATGATATTAAGCATATGAAGGCCAGCTCTGTAGGACTGTACTCTTTCTCCTCAGGAAGTAAGGAAGAAGGGAGGGCCTGACAGTTGGATGTCTTATCATGCTGTCTTATTGTGCGCAATGCATTCTCACAGCAAGCTTGTATCACAAACTGATCTCCCTAGATGAAGATTCGTCAAAGGAACACGCATGTGGTAGTCTGATTTTTATCTTCATTTGTATTTCTAATCCAATTAGTTAGCAGATTTATTTACAAATAGAAGTCCTCTAATGCATTACCATTAGTATCATTTTTAATGCGTGCCATGGTCCTGTTTAGCCAAGTTTCTGACGTGCAAGCCTCAACAGCTTGAGCCCACCATTGATAAGAGACTCCATGAAAGTTTTAATACAGTTTTTGTGCGGCTCAGGCTGAGAGAATTGCCTCGATAAAAGCCTTTAGTTTGAGCTACTGATCCTCGGGGCTTGGTAGGATGTGCTCCGACTATCTGGGTCACTTCACAGTGGAATATATTCTCTCTAAAAAACTAAGTGCAGTGTTCTTAGATCAATACAGGCTGTACTCAGATATGCCAGTTTCATTTAATATTCTCTCAGCTGAGTCTCCCCGATGAATGTCTAATCTTCTCATCTTGGTGCAGACTGAGTGGCTGGAGAGTTGGACACAACTTGGGCCATGGTGGACAGTCCAAAATAGAACTTGGTCGACATTCAAGGTGATTTAGAGGACAGTTTCTGCTTGTAATACTCAGACGAGAACGATTGCATTTTGATTGTTGGTATTGATAGATCTATAGTGAGATTTGTTTGATGTTTCAAGTGGTGTACCTCAGGGGTACACTGTTATGTACATACAAACACGTAACAGACCTTATTGCAACAACTAATATGAAATATTTGATGTGAGTAGCAGGTTTTTGTTTTTTTTTGTGAAGCTGTCACATGACCTTCCTGATGAAATGAACGTGAAATTCCACTTTTTGCAGACTATTGATGTATTCATTAAAAATTCAACAATTTTTTTTTTTTTTGCAAGACCAGCCTGTGTTTTACCTTCTGACTGGATGCTCGGCTAGTGCGGCCACTGCTCACTTGTCTTCTAACTTTTCCTTCTTTTGTTTTGTGAGCATGCAGTCAGTATCTGTCACATCTTAAGAAATATCTTTTCCAAGGCTTTTCAGTTAGTTAATGGAATTATGTAACTGTGCACATCCCATAGCACACCAGTTATGTCATAAAGCTTTGAGTAATTACTTTTCATTTTGGATGAAACAGCAGTATAATCCCTGAACATATTACAGCACTGCCAACCTAGTATCAGCCTTTAGCCCTGGGTTTTCCCTCTCTGCTAAACAGCTGGTCCTGGTGATGTTGAAGAGATTTGTTATTGTATCTGCCAAGCAAAAGGCTGACAAATACTTTGTTTTATACCATAGTGATAGCCGTGGCCTTAGGCCTTATGTTTTTGTCGCCCGTCCGTCTGTCCCATTCACGTCAATGCGATATTGGTCAGTTGCATGGGTTTCCTTCTAATGATCGGGGAAACCCACACATGCAGATGCCATGTAGAAAGTTCTCTGCCCTGGCCAGGATTCAAACCCAGGACATTCTTGCTGTTAGTCAACCACTGATAGCAATTGTTGATGGTAGTCTCAGTACTGTGTGTACTGTGTAGATCTTCTTTGTGTGTGTAAAGCATCCACGCTTTAGAATTTGTAGCTTCTTTGCTGCAGCATTTGAAGCGTGGTCTGTTTTATTGGCCAAGGGTATGAACACATACAATTAATTTGACCATGAACTGTTTCAGTAAACACTAAAAGGCATACAGTTGTAGTCTATCACAGGCTCATTGGTTTTGCTGATATTGAGTTTCAGATGATTGTCCTTGCACTTTGTGACGAAGCTCTCTATCAGTCCTCTGTACTCCTTTGTAAAAATAGGGTGTCAGTGAAGATGTCTCCCATTGGAAATTATTTATTGGGAAAAGTGTGTCTTCACTGCATATATTTAAAAAAAGTATATAAATGGATATAAACTGCAATTCGAGTGGTTAGTGGAGGCAAACAACCCATAGCAGGGATGTCAAAGTCTAATTGAAGTTGACTTCATGTTTGGTGTTTGATGTTTTGCCAGAATTTGTTATTAAAGAATTTGTATTTAATGGAAACAGATGGATAGAGACAGAAAGTATTAGTCTTACTGTAACATGTTTCCATGTGTTAATGTTGTCCACCCCAAAAAGATCAGAACAAGTGATCAGATATTGACATTAACAGGCAAAAGTAGATATTATTGATCAGTTAAAGAGGGATGTTTTATGAAAATCAACTTGCAGAGACTCCTAGTTTTATTGAAAGAGTAAGATGAGGTTTACTTTTTCATTATCTAGGCACTGCTCAACTGACAGACATCAATAATAGAAACATTTCCAGTTTCTGATTTGATCTGATCTTGTAAATTTCAATGAGGTTTGTGAATGAAACATGTGATTCTGCTCCTTGATGCCTTCAGTGTTTTAGAGAAATAGTCTCGTGCACTGACTGCATTTACCCTTGTTAGTAAAATTCCTCTAGATAAATTCTGGATCAGCTCATAGTTACGTCTATTTGTTATCCCCTTTAAAGACTTGAAATCACTTTTTGACGGAGTTGTCAGCATTAGCATCGCAAGTAGCATCTGCAAAATGGCACAATTTCCTTTTAGTATTCTTCAATTTTACTAGTTCACAAGGCTCCGGTGGAGAGGATTCTTTGTGTGACACATTGGTTATATTTTGGTCACGTATTATTTTTATCCCCCCCCCACCAAAAAAGTGTTTTGCTGCTTAACTAATTCCCGGCTTAGAGCTGATCTCAAATGGGTTTTTCCTTAAAAACTTTTGAAGTGTGGAATGATATTGAACATCCTGGAGGAGCTCATAATGGAGCGTACTGTTTGATGATAACTTACTCTGCTGGGCTATTTTTGAACACAGAGGCAAAAAAGTATTCAGATTTCTTCACTAGAGGCCTGCCTGTCTGACATTGGCGTGACTCTCATTTGTATTTTTAATTTTGGACTCTCGGCAGTTGGTTTTGAATCTGCGGTGTTGTGACTGAGGGCAAGGAAAAGAGAGGTCAAGTTGGCAGTATTTTCATGCATCCGCAGTGAGGAAGCATTAGCATTGAACACACTGCCTTCCGACAGAGCTGGGACGGGACCCCTGTGTCGTATGGAAAGCACACATGGCACAATCTGTGATCTCCCTCTTAAGCAGGAGCTACAGAGGCCTGCGGGGATTTTCCTGCACGGTGTACTCGAGTGTTGTTGCTCATCCTCATTTCATATTCTTAATTGGTTTCCATGCAGGGTGGATTTTGAAATCACTAACATGATTTTTTAACTGCTTTTATTCAGCCTACAGATAAAGATGTTATGTGCCTCAACTTTTGAAGCTGAAAACAGAAGCAAGCAGTAGCTATGGAACATGCTTTCTTGTGCATGATGCATTATTATGGGAATGTTGTTAAAATATTCTCTTCATCCATTGATCTCCGTTTATCTGTCCGGATGCCATTCACCAGTCAAAATGTTTGTTTGTTTTTTTTACTTTATCATCAGTCGCTGTTAGTGGTGTAATAAAAACACCAATAATAATTACATTTATTTTGCTCAAACCATTAGTTTTAAAACAAAGTTAAAAGTTATTTGTAAACTGTTTAAAAAAAAAAAGACTTCACTAGTAAAGTAAAGTTGCTCTTCTGACAGAAGTCCAAACTAAAAATAAGTTACTTTTACCTCCAACTCAGCTGAAGTTTTTCAGTACATTTACTTAGCGGTAACTTGTTGTGCTCTCACATAAACCTTCTGTTCACTGTTTATTGCTTCGTTTTCCTCTGATCAGAAACTCTGTCCTGCTGTGTGTTTAGCTCTGCTGTAAGCTATTAGCTATGTTAGCTTCCTAACCAATCGCACATCAGAGCTTTGCTGCTCACTGGCTGCTAACAGCTAACTAGCTCTCAGGGATTTGCTGTGCCACCTTGTTTTAAGCAGTTTTTTCATAGGTCAGAAATTGATACTAACTATAGTAATGACATGAGAAGATGTGCTCCGTTGTGGTCAATGCTCTGTTCGGTTTCTCATTTGTTCATGGATAGTCGGTTCATCCCAAAGACATTTTCTGTTGTCCCTGGCTGGGGTCCGACGGGACGCCATTTGAGCCCTGCAGCACACTATGGCATTTTATCAGCGCAAAGAGAGACCTTTTTGAAGACCACTGATCAAACCATTCAGAACAAATGTCAGCCACTGATTATCAGGGGCCAGTCAATTAGTGCATTATTAACGTACATGTACAGAAAGTCCAATGATGTGCTGTGTATTTTGTGTATATTATGTTGCCCGGTTGCCCATCGAATGCGTATTAATCGGCAACGCAAAATAGTCCCCCAAAAATGCACTGCTTGCTTTTATTTTAATAACGTTTTTGGAAAAACTGTTTTAAACAGGTTTCAAATACATAGTTTTATTATTAAAAATGGCTCAGTTTCTCCAGAAAGGGGTTATAGCTACAGTTGTGGGTTTAGTGCTGAGTTCAGCAGACAGAACAGGAAAGATTAATAAAATAAGGTTACTGTTGGTCTTTTCATGGGATTTGTTGACAGTTAGAAAGAAAATAGAAGAAAGCCTTCCTTATTTTCGAAGTTTTATCATTCATTTTAGTCCCTCACAGACTTATAGATATTGCTGATATCACTGGTACATGAGGTTTCTGCCTTCTAAAAGGCATTTTTTTACCCTCACCACTGTCTTCAAGTGCTTGCTCATGGGGCTAATGTTGGGTCTCTCTGTAGACTAAGCGAAAGAAAGAGTATGGTCAAGACCTGCTCCAAAGGTCATGAGAGAAGTTTTGCTGTGATTTAGTATTATATAAATAAATTTGATTTAATTTAATCAAAGATCTACTAAAAACCGTAGCTCATGATGGCAAATGATATTTCTTGGGAAACTGTGGAACTCTGGAGAGCTTTTTTAATTTTAATTTTACAGTTTTTTAAAGTTTTGACCAATATGAAAATGACTATAATAACATTCTCCTTTACCCCCTCAGCTCTGGAGAGGAAGATGTCCATGCGGCAGAGCAGAGATGAGTTGATCAAGAGAGGAGTACTGAAAGAGATCTTTGAAAAAGGTGAGCTGATATTATACAGTTAGAGTCTGATTTAATTGCGCTGGAAACTGTCTCATAGAAGTAGAAGCTGCAAGAGGGGTAGATGTAGTGCGCTAAATTGGAAGGTTTTCAGTTATTCATCTCCTCATTAATCAGCAGTCTCTGAAGTGCACTCCTCAAGATTTGGCACGGGGCATCTAGAGATATAATCTTTCATTATAGAAATTTTGTAGGGTTTTATTAAGTCTTTGATCTTGATTTGATGTGCCTTGGACACCCCTTATCCACAGCTAGAGAGTATGTTTGAGTCTGACAGCAGAGTGCTCCATGCCTCAGGACATCAAAAACAAAGTTGCTGAAGCTGAGAAAGTCCATTGACTCTTGCCAAGATGTGAATAGTGCAAATGAGGAAATGAGTGGCCTTTGTTCATATTTTCAGTGTTCACAAAAAGAGCAGTCTTTGCTGTCAAAGAAAAATAAAACTAACACAAATGCCTTATAAGCTGACCAAAATCAAGTACTTCTCCATGCTTTTTAATGTGGACCATTAGCTTACTGTCCTGCTCAGTAAAATGGTCAAAACTGATAAATGGAATAGCTTCCACCCCTATTTATGTACAATAAGTGTGCCACTCCTTAGAATGTAACCCTACTAATGAGGCCAGTTGTGCTCAAATCTCCTGCCTAGTGACAACCTAGTTTCCATAATAAAAAAAGCTTGTGTGCACAGCTTGATAAATCAGCAGCGGTTATTTTTACATTTGCTTTATCTATGAAAGACATTTATACGACAAAATTCATCCTGCTCTGATATGCTGAAAATAGAAATAGATCCGTAGTGGCAAAAATAGAAATACATTAAAAAGAAAAGAAATCCTAAATTGGCAACAAAAAAAAAAAGTGCTAACCTTTCATCTGATCGGCTGCTGGATTGTAATCGGCTTTTGTGCCTGGATTTAATGTGGTACACACCAGCCAAAACCTAATGCCTGTCTGGTGTGGCTTTTTTTTTTTAAATATAGATAGATCAGATCTTTCCTTGTTGTGATTCTTGAAAATGAAGGTCTTTTGGGTTTTATCTGTATGATGACTGGTTACCATAATATCTTTTGATTCGAATATCTTAAAATAATTGTAGACAAAACGGCAAAATAGAAAAGTCGTTGTGGTTTTTGTTTTAAAAAGACTGTTCTGTTAAGATGACATTCGGGAACAGGGGACAGCTCCCAGTGTAAACACAATGACAATGTTTGTTCAAATATGTGAGCAGCATTGTGAATTCCACTGTCAGCTTTAAAATGCGATCATGCACAAACCCTTGACTGTCTCAGCTCTGTAAAAGAATTAAAAAACAAAAGTTCTGTTAAACTGTTTGGGTGACGCTGTTCCTTGTTCTGGTTTTGCGCTGATAAACGGGTCTTGGGTGGTTAAACACCCATTGTCTCCAAGCTCATTTTAAACTTCTCAGAAAGTGTCTTTCTTGTGCAAGCCACACACGTTGTTACTTTTTGTGTCTTTAGCGACCATTGAGTTCAGATCTTCGATGGATGGTGGGATTGGCACTCAGGAGCCCTCTGTTAAGTCATCGATGACCCTGTCCAGCAAGAAATCTGTCACCTTCCCAGGTGATCTTCAGGATACCCCCGCCAAGCCGCCGCTGTACCACAAACAGCCTCCTGCTCTCCCTCCAAAGCCTTTCTCTAGGATCCCAAACCATAGCACAGGTCAGTGTTCTTACTTATTGCTTGATCACTTTATTTTTTTTTCTCCCTTGTCCAATATACAGTATTTGTTGTACCCTACTACTGTCTATTTAATTACCTCACACTGTCAGTCATAATAAATGACGGTGCTTGTTTTGATAAATGAGCCATGGCTGCTGTTGCTTTATAACCTACCTGTGTTGCCACACGTGCAGAGGATTATAGTAGTCTCATTAAGTTCCCCTGTGGTTAGGTCAGCTGGGCTCTTTCTGTCATTGTCAATCTGTCAGCCAGGGGAAGTGGCATTACTCCGGCCTAATTCCCACCACTCTGCACTGACGTCTGAGCCATGTCTGATCGTCCACAAGCTCTGTTTAGCTGTCTGCACGAGCAAAGTGTAGTGGATACAGTGTAACAGGCTAACCCCTTAACAGTGTTAAGTAATCCCTCATTCTGTTCTATTTTTAATTGATTTCTTTTATCTCTAGATTCTTGCCAGCCAATGAAGTTGCCCTGTATGCCTGGGGGAAAGCACTCTCCACCTCTGCCTCCCAAGAAAGTGATGATTTGTGTGCCTCCAGGGGGCCTGGACTCTACATCCCCTTCCCCATCCCCCAATCCCCTCAGCACTCTCTCCCAAAAGTGCGCCCCTTCGCAGGGCATGTCCCTTCACCATGGCACCCTGCTGCCCTCTCAGCTCGCCGGTCTGTCCAGTCTTCACCAGAGCCACGGTCACCCACTCCAGCTACAGTATGGCAGTTTGCATGGGCCCAGTCGCATCATCGAGGAGCTCAATAAAACCCTGGCACTCTCCATGCAGAGGTTTGAAAGGTCAGTAGCCATCAGTGCTCAGGTCATTAAATCTGATTGTCCTCCACTGACTGCAGGGAGAGATTATGGATCAGCCTTTATATGGCTTTCAGTCTGTATGTCACACATAATATATCTTGGATTTGGATTTGAGGCATGAAGTGTATCAGTGATTCATGCTGGTGTTTTTTTTTTTAAAAAAAAAAATTACAGATGGAAGTAATAGCTTAATACTGATCAGCCCATAAGGTTGCAATCAGCGGTATGTTTCTATTATAAAGAACAACTTAACTTTATTTGATGAGCCTCTTGTTATTATCAAAAAATGTATCTCTCATTGCCAAAATGGCACTAATCAGTGTAATTAGTGAAAAAAAATGTAATAAGTAGCTTTGGCGTCCTGTTTATTTGGTTTTATTTTTCTGGCAACTTGAACACTATTCTCAAATGTATCCTGGTGTTTTTGAGGTTGTGTCCTGCCATGTAGTGCTGGTGTACAGGTCTAAATCAGCACACTGCCTCAAAGGGGCAACATGGCCTAATTTTGAAGTAAATGTGTGTGTGTGTGTGTGGGCACAGGCTCATGGAGTAGGCGTCCCTCCAGCAGTTGGCCTGACATAACATGACCAGCTGCTCTTTACAAGAGCTGCGTTTCTTCATGTTTGGAGAAAAGGGACAGGATAGCGGATTGGATATTATGTAACCGCTAACGTTAGGATCTCTTTTTCACCAAAGCCATTTGGGCAGGGATAAGAAAGTAATAATGGTCCTGACATTGCTCACAATTAGTTTGAAAGCTTGAAAAATGGTTACATAACAGTGGCTCATCATAAGAAGCTCCAACTAGACTGTGATTAGTCAATTGGATATGTTGCCGGTTAACTCTTGCATGTGAATGATGTGCTCCTGAAAGTGAAGTTGATATGGCTATCACCTTGTCTTGAATTATTATAGTTGTATCAGGTACTGATTTTTTTTTTTCTGTTTAGTTCAGAAGATTGCATGGCATTGCGTAGGACTGCACAGAATTACACTTGCTGTCTATCCTTTGTACTCAGCTGGAGTTATACATCATCTCTCCCTCTATATTTGGATTAAAATCTCACTAAGCTATCGTTAGACTGTGTACCAGAAGCCGTTATTGTTTTAAATCACGTCCTTTTTCTGTATTGAGGTTTGTGAGGGTTGTTATTGCAGTAATATAACAATGATGCAGAGCTTGGCTTGAAATATGAGGTTAAATAGAAGGTGGTGGTTGGGGAGGTCAGGCTCATGCTCTTGGCAAGGCCAAATGGTATTGTCTTAAGGACTGACCCGTTACATTAATGCTCAGATTTGGTCCCTTTCGCTCCACTAGCTCTGCATTGCATGGTCTCGGTCAGTGTGTTCCCTTGGACAGAAGAGAAGTCCCGTCTGTGATCATCGACTATGAAGATGACAAGGAAAACATGCCCAACGAGTCTGACTATGAAGACCTGCCCAGCATGTACAAGGACGAGGACGATGTTGACGATGATGAGGACGATGACGATGAAGATGATGACTCCATATTTACAAGTGAGTGGCAGCAGTTTTGGTGAACTCAATAAGTCTTTAGTGTTTAAATTGTACAAATGGAAAGACAGTCGAGTGCAAAGTCTTCTCCAAGATGCTTAAATGCCTCAGCAGAAACCTGTAATATGTCTATTTCAGATTTTTCTCATCTGTTGCTGTTGTTGAAGGTAAAGGCCAAGGCAGGTTGTGGGAGAAAAGAACATAGTGTTCATAGGGAGGAGAACTGCCTTTGTTGGTCAGGAAAGCTCATGTTTGACACATTTACTTGACTAATCCTGATCGACAGTACTGCTAGCTACACCCAAAGGCTCTGGGAACTCAGATGTCGCTCGTCCTTCAGAGCAGAGCCAAAATTAGGTTTACCAAAGCGTATCCAACATCATGCCGTCACCCATGGAAACACTTTTCAGTCACAGCCTTCTGGGAAAAACTGCTGAACAGTGCAATGCTGCGTGTCAACATTTTAGCATGTTGGAGTTTTTAGAGGTTGTAATTGACCCTGCTTCATGGAAATCATCTGAAGTTGCACAACACATCAAATAACAACTCAAATCACTGAAGCTGAGACAAAAAGGATGAAGCAGTATTCCATATTTGGACCTTTTTCAAACATTTTACAACTATTTAAATCTTAGCATCATGACCATAAATGCATGCAAATGGAAGATTTTGCATCCGTTTTACAAATGTAGAGTGTCATCTTTAACTTTTATCTTTAAGTGTATAGTTTAAATCCAAGGCATCGTCTATATGAAATAGCTGAAACATACATTAGAACGAGGGGAAAAAAGTAATTAGGTAAATGAGGCCCAGATCTATTCTTCAGACCTGCAGCTCCTCTCATGTTTGACCATGGTGTTTGGGTTTAGGTAGCCTGGCTCAGAAGGTGCTGAGGAAGGACTCTCTGGCCATCAAGCTGAGTAACCGTCCATCCAAAAGAGAGCTGGAAGAGAAAAACATCCTGCCCATGCAGACAGATGAGGAGAGACTGGAATCAAGGCAGCAGATAGGCACCAAACTCACAAGGTGAGACACATTGCACACATGCATTTTTAAACTCGAATACATTTACACACATGCACAATTTATGGGCCAAATATTTTCAGAGAACCTGTTTGATGTTGCGGTAACCAACTCAACAACAGCTGCTGGAAAACAGCACTGATTCTAACAAATTTTTGTCTTTACTTTGGGCTGACGATGGCTCAGTATCCTGGGTGACAGAACTATGATTCAGTCCATTCAGTCCATGTGAGCCTTTTCTACCAAAACACTTTTATACACTTTTATTTTTTTCTTCTCAACGATCCGATAAGGATAAACGTTTTATCTCGTTAAAACGAGGCTCTGAAAATGGAGCTGACCTAATTTCAGTTATGCATCCCCCCCACCTCTTGTCTTCTCTCTACCGTTCTCTCGCTCTCTCTCCTCTTTCTTTCTCTTGCCTGACTCCTTCCCTCGCTGACTGAATCACCACAGTGATGTATGTGCCAAACCATCTCCACCCGACTCCTCCACACAGCAGCACCAAGCGATCCACTTCATACCGACAGTTTACACACACACACACACACACAGAGTACACTGGTGCAGTGCGTACAAATCACAGGAATTTGTATACATATGCTGAGATCATAAATGTGAGTTCCAGTAATTGAACAGATCAAACGACAATGTTTTTCCCCAATGGATCACAGACCTCATTTGCTTTGCTTTGAACATGATTTGCCTTTCTGAATGAAGGGGATGTATTGATGTGCTGAGAGAGGAAAAGACTTTCAAGCATATGGGTGAAAATGAAAAGCCACATAGTATAATAAGATTTAAGATATAAAAAATATGGTTGCAAGGGAAGGGATGGAGTATTATCTGGAGACATTGGCACACAAGTCAGTATTCCCCATTGTGACTGGAACACGTAACATGTTCCCAGAAGGCCTGCCTGCTTAGTGGTCATGTTCCAAAAAAGCTCTGTCAGTGTCCTTTGCGCAGAGCTTTTCTGATGAACAATTGCTAATTTCATGCTTTTTGCCAACAGCTTTCTGTCCTTCAGTGTTGTCATGTCTTGTGGCCCATCACAATTGATTATGATAATACTATTCTGGAACAGGCTGACCTTAACTTGTTGACCTGATTTACTGAGAAAACCCTGGAGACCCTTTCTGAAGGGTGAAAAGTGAACACAAGTTTCAGCTTTTATTTTCCTTGAGAACGCTGATAAACACAGCTTTGTCTTTTGGCTATTATTTGTGGTCCTTGCTTGCTTTAGTGTGTTTTTCATGTATTAGACCTATGTAGTTTATACCGCTTAAAGGAATAGTTTGCCATTTAGGGAATTATGCGTATTGCTGCCTTGCTGAGAGGTGGATCAGAAGATCAGTACTACTCTCATGTCAGTTAAATGTGAAGCTGCAGCTGGGGAGATGGCTAACTTAGCTTAGCACAAATGCTTGAAGAAGAAAAGCTCAAGTTAACAAATCATATCTTGTTTGCGAAATGCGTTCCAAAAACCAAAGTGGAAGGGAATAGCTGTGGTTTTATGTGCGTGTTTATCTTATTGGCTGGCCAAGTTGAGTTCCTGGAATCTTGTCTTCACTGTGAGGTTTTCAGGAAGCCAGCAGAGATTCTAAGAAAACAAATAACCACATTTTGAAAAATGTTGAATAATTCCTTTAATTAACTCTTGAGAAACAAGTTCCCTCAGAGGGACAGCACAGCAACAACGCAGCAATAATAGATTTTTCTTCGGAGCCTTCCAAGCTGTGTATGCAACGAGTGACATATAATCATCATTATGCTGTTGTGGTGACACATCCAGCGGACATTAAAATTAGCATTAATTCAGAGTGTTTTTGGAAACCAGTTTTCACTCTCTTTTAAGCTTGAGCTGGAAAATGTTCTCCAGTGAGTTGATCAACCTATTTGTTAGGTGCTTGGTGCTGGACAGATTCATCAGTTTTTTGGGTTTTGTTTTTACTGAAAACGGCTGCTTGCGGCTACTGAAAATGAAGTTGATGGGGATAGTGAGCTGAGGACCAACAAAACCAAAACAGTGAGCTTAAAGACACCTAACTATTCTGGAGCTGTGCGGAACTGCAGAGTTTGATGATAAGTCTGTTTGTCATTATGAGATGACACCTTTCGACATTACACGTTTGAGCTATTGTTAGTAAATTAATATTGATTAGTGCAGATTTAAACAAATTGTCATACGCGGAGTGATTGACATCTGTGGCATAAGTTATTTCTGTTTCGGGTAATTGAATATTGCAAGTCAGCACTGCCTGCGAAAATGGACTTGAGGTCATTTGCTACCTTGATGTCATGAGCTCATCACCGAAGGGGGTCCAGGAGGACATAGTGGCATCCGCAGACTAAAGCCTTTTCCCGACGATGAAGAATGAGCTTCTACAGTTCTACGAAGAGTGGACACATATGCTCCAAGTTTGTGAATGTAGAAAAGCACTATGTTGAAAAATAAATGTGCTAGGTTTTCTAAAATTGACTCTTTCTGTTTTAGTCTGTGAACTTATCAATCCCCCTTCTATAGACCATTTCATAAAACCTTGTGTAACCCCTTATATAATATCAGTATATTCATGTTTCTCATCTTTATATTACACAGACCACAAACATGCCTCAATTACACCAGACAGAAAGGCACTTAGCTGATAATGGCGGCCTCAAATAAACCTGGTTGTGATAGAGTTTATTTTGAAATAGGCATCCATATGGATGTTTGTTGACTAGTCTGTACATGTTTATTACTTGCAGCTTCAGTATTGCTGGCACAATCCTGATATAATTCTTCAGCTGTACTGAGAGGAGGAGAGCCTTAGTCTGTTGTTCAACGTCTTGACTTTATAGTTGGAGAAGAAATGATACAAGATGAGATGAGACAAGCTGGTCTGAGCACAGACCAAACCCTGCATACAGGAGCTCGCAGTGCCGAGCAGCTCCAGATGGCTGTCAAATCTAGTGAGATGGAGACAATCATTGATCCTTTCCCTACATTAAGGTCTACTGCCTCAGGGTCCTGACACGGTGCTATAATAAGAGTCCCCAGTTGAAGGCACTTACAGTGACCTTTCAGAGATTGCCTTTGGGTATCTTAGTCATTTCAGCCGCTTACAAATTGAGGAAATTGCAGATAAACTATTCAAAATGTATCTCTTCAGATGTTACGGAAATGGAAAACTGTAATGTGACAGTGTCTGACTGTCATGTGTTTTAGCTATCTTGATTGCTGAAACCCTTTTAATAGCCTTGCGACCATGTCAGAGTCCCCTTTGCCTTATTCAGCATCAAACGAGAGCTGAGTCTTCAGGAATATCTGCCTTTTATTGGCCTTCCTCCCTGCATTGCACCACTGTATTATAATGCGGTCACTCAGTTAGAAGTGAGGGATTGCTGATGACTGACTGAATTTTTTGGGAAGTGTACATATCAAGCTGTTGTGAGGCAAGAGCTTAAATAAAGTGCAAATCTTTCAAGTGTGCAAAAACAATGTTGCAATCTGCTCATACATCAGTTGTCCACTGAGTTAATGTATATTTAATTCAGTCTGGGACATTACAGTTTAATCTAAAGCCCAAGGTTGTCAGTAGTACCCATATTAGTACTCATGTCAATAAGTGAACCTTGCTGGTAATTGCTGTCAAAGCATTGAAGTAAATCCTGGGCAAAATATCAGGAGGATAAAGCTAAACTGAACTCATCCTCATCCTTTGAATGTGTATCACAGATTTTTTTTTTTTTGAACAATGACAGTGAATTAAGATTACATGTTAACTAAGTTGATTTACATTCATAATGCTTCATCACTTAACGCCTATATTGATTCACTGTTGCCTTGCAGACTTAGTGCCTGTGATTTTGTGCTGACCGTTGATGCTTGTTTCTAACCAGGCGCTTGAGTCAGAGACCCACAGCGGAGGAGCTGGAACAGAGGAACATCCTCAAACGTGAGTGTCTCAAACTCGTATATATAACGTGATCTTTAAGCTACTGAAGTCAATTCGCAAGTTTAACAAAAACATTGCAGGGACAAAACTACCAAAAATCCCTGTTGAACTGACAGTTAACGCGCTGTAGCAAAGCACGACTCCATATTTGTAGCTGCCTTTTGTATATGCGTGCTTCATAAAGGGCAGCATGGTGATTTGGCCTCGTCGCGTGAGAACTAGTGGCATACGTCTCTCCCTTTTTATTCCTCCTTGGTCTGCCTTTTCATCTGAGGCAGGCAGTCAGCAGGGCCCCCTCAGGAGTCATGTCCAGGGAGACTGGTTTCTTAGACTCAAACACATGCAGTATCAGAGAGAAGCAGCTCTGTTGCCTGGGACTCTGCAGCTCTCACTTCAAAGACTGATTTACCAGCAAGTTCCTGCTCTCCTACAGGCTCCTGCATGATTGGCAGAGTGAAGGAAGAAAATACAAAGTCAAAGAATTCACGAGCGACAAGTCATATCCTCCTCGTCGCTCTCACGCATACAGTAGCAAGGTTAAACAAACAGGGCTTTGTGTTTTTAGGAGAGGTACGTTCTGGAATCCAAAATTGAGAGAAGTGCTATAGATACAGTAAGTGCTCAGCACAACAACAAAAGCAGGTTGACTTCAGAAGCTTTTGCAAACAGGAGCAGCGCCCCAGTATGCTTCTTGTTTACTCTCATCTCTCTTTTTAACCTGCTCCTCTGAGCCTCTGTGTCTCTGTAACTGACTTTGAAAATATAGTACCATAAATGGGTGAATTTTAGAGAGATGTAAGAACATAAAGTGATCTGAATTTTTTCCTTGTAAAATCACTTGATCATAAACATGGACCAAAAAAAGCCTCGAGACAACTTGAAAGGAACAAAGCAATCATTCTCCCCTGATACCCGTCCCTAATAGTGTTAAACAGCCAGTGATGGAATCTGGTTTAAGCTTTAAGAAACTTATCCAGTTTAGTGTGAATCTAATGAGCCATATTATGCAAATGCTGTGTTTGTAGCCCTTTCAGTGATTTCCAGACATTTCATATGCACTGTTTGCATGTGAATGCACTCGCAGCATAACATCCTCTTATTCTTTGCAGCTCGCAATGAGCAAGAGGAAATGGAGGAGAAGAGGGAGATAAAACGAAGGCTAACGCGAAAGGTGAGTCCAAAATAGCTCAAAAGGTGCTAACCCACACTCGATCTCTAAGCATTGAGGGGGGGAAAAATCTTGGCCAGGATAAACAAACAATGTAACAGTGACTCATCTGAAGTGAGAAGTGTTGTATGTGACAGGCCTGCTATTGTAGTACTCAGGTCTCCCCCAGGAGACACCGATGTCCTTGTTGCCCTTGGCCCTTCAGGCATGTTGGCAGCCAAATCCTTCAACCCCGTAGGGAGGTGTTGAGCATGTTCCTGTCACTTTCAATTATATTATAGCACTTTCCGCTCACCTGCAGACATGCTGCTCAAAACAAACATCTCACAGCTGTTGGAGAAATTCACTGTTTACATTACATGCCTTAATGTATACGGTATAGAAACTTGAACTTTCCAGTCATGGGTTGCCGTATTTGTGTTTTTAAACATAATCCTAATCAAATACGGCATGACTTCGCTGTCATAGAACATTACTTATGTAAGTAACCAACTTGTGTTTTTGGACCCAGGTATAGGATAGACTACTGCCTGACCAATACTGGATTTTGGAGGCCAATACATTATTTAAAGGTTTATATAACATTTATGATAAGAATCCCTTATAATTGATTTTTTTTTTCTTTTAAACCTTTGATGAGACTGTCCACTAAATGGAAAAAACAAATTTTGTCAGTTTATTCTCTGAAGAACAAATACTGTTATGGTGTCACTTTTTCTAGATTATCTCTGCAAATTAATGAATGTCCTGCAGCTTCTTGTTATTTATTGACTGTCTCATTAGCCATTACTGATTACCATAATACTGTTGGATGAAGTGATACACGCATTTTAGATTATGAATTGTAGATGTAGATTCTTTTAGGATACATAAATTAACCCATTTTAATATTGTCATAATGACCAAATGTTGTTTCTCAATTAGCTCATGGGTTTTATATTCTCTTATTTGTTTTCATTTGGATCATAAGCGGTATCTGAGAATGTAATCATTGCTGTCAGCTGTACACTGTGACGCTTATAAGTGAATTCATCTACGCAAATGAGGTGCACAGCTGAAGGCGCTCAAGTGATAAACTCGTCTGTCTCTTGTAATTTCAATAAAGAACTCCTACTCTAATGAGGGTCTGCAGGAAGTGAAATGTTAATTTGATACAGTGATTCAGTAAATGTCCTGAATGCCAGAGCAGTGTGATGCTGAACTCTGATGCACCTGCATAAGAAACACTGAACGTGTGAACCTTTTTTTCTGGTGCTTCTTTAAGGTTTTGGAATGATGGAGTCATTTTGAGAGGCAGCTAACTGTGACAGTGACTAGGATTACCTAATTTTCTCTTCTCCAACTCTTTTCTCTCTTTTTTTGCCTACTCTTGTTCCAGTTAAGCCAGAGGCCCACTGTAGAGGAGTTGAGACAGGCCAAAATTCTCATCCGATTCAGTGACTACGTGGAGGTGTCAGATGCCCAGGACTACGACAGGCGGGCAGATAAGCCCTGGACCAGGCTCACAGCTGCTGACAAGGCCAGTATCACCATTAATCTTACAGTTAAATTGAAATCATCTTATAATAATCTCAAGAGCCCTCCTTGCGTGATTTCAAATTTCTTCAAATGCCATCATGCCCACTCGTCCCCCTTGCCTCCTATGATGCAACCTATAACGCAGGAGAGTAATGGCCGGAGGACATGTTCCTCCTCTCTTGTTACTTGAAGTTCCACCTCAGCTGTTCGGCTCCTCTTTGTGAGTAAACACCCTGGAGCAGTCCTGCTGCTCACTGCCGTGCAGTCCATGCTTATGACTTTTAATGAGTTCTTGATTTTCTTTTTTTTTTGCGAAGCATCGATGCTGCCTTCTTTGCTTTGATGCAAAGCTTTGAGCATGCCAGGCCACACCTGAGGACCACTCACAGAAATCATGGGGATTCAGCGTTTTGATTATGCAACAACTCCCCTTACATAAGAGAGCAATCGGCGAGCAATGCCTCGGGACCCCTCAGCCGCAGTGCTGCTCTGCTGACATTTTTTTTCCTGCTTCTACCATCTAACACATATTTGAATATTGTTTGCTCTCCTGACGCCAAAGCACCCTCCCCAAGGCCGAAGACGTCTCCTTTAGTCATGCTGAATAGCAAAAGCAATGACATCACCTGGCTGGGTTGCTGTCACACAACATTTTATAAGGGATGTATGGTCAGAAAAGGCTCATTGCAGCATTTTATGCTGGAACTTTGACTCTTCCCCGCTTTAAGAATCTCTTTGCAATCATCTTGCCCTTAGACAAGGCACTTAGTTAGAGGCCATGGCTAACTACGCATCGTCCTGAATGTGAGTGAGTATAACTACATGAATAGGGAGCACCTTTGTTTCGTGCTCATAAATCTTTCCAGAAAAGAGATGTTTTGAAATTAGCATTGTTAAGCCTTAAATACTTACCTTTTGGTCTTCAGTGACCAGCAGCAGTCATTCTATTAAGAACTCATTTCCTTTGTATTTCTCAATCTATTTGCTTTTAACGATTTTCTGGTTGCAAAAATGAGAAAAAAGAAATGATGAAATGTTTCTATCAAAAACTGACGTCATCGTTAGAGGTCTGAGGTATGTAAGAATTTGACATTTTTCATTCATGGTGTGCTGGATGCAAGCGATAGTGAGGTTATGTTGTGTGTTTTTCCTATTTGGCCTCATGGTGGCACTGTTGTCTCCCTGTTCTTTTGAATATGTGCAGGCACAGGGGTGAGAAATGTCATTTATATTAGCTCACACTTCACAGTGACATGATGGCACAGCACCTGAGCAGCTTTTTCTTTGATACTGGAGGGTTTTGATGGAAGCAGTTCCTGCAGTGTATGAAGCAGTTAGAATTAGCTCCAGCTTCACTAGCTGCAGCATTAAAATCATGTTAATGTAGCAATAACTAAAACCAGTGATATCATAAAGGATGTTCTGAAAGGGGCCATTGTGCATAATGAGTATTTTTTAGTTTTGGTACCTTAAGTGTTTTTTGATCCTTTTAGTTTTGTACTTTAATTTAAACAAGAATCTGAATACAGGGCTTCGACTTTAAAAAAAAAAAACATGTTTGCTCTGTAGTATTGTTGTACTTGTAGTTAAGTAAAAGATCTGAGTACTTCACCCAGCACACAGACAGAACATTTTTGCCTCAGAAATGCATACGAAAACACTGCAGATGCCACATCTGTCGTTCGCTCACCCACAAAAGAATAAAGCAGTGATTAGTGATTATTGTGCTGCTTAATTTAGGTTTGGTAGGTGTCAGTCTATGAAAAGTTACAGTATAACATGCAGTATAAAAACTTACACTGAAATACTGGTATATTAATGGATTTTGAAGAATAAAATCCAATATAAATGGTGTATGTACAACTGTGATTTGTGTTCATTTGTTAATGTTCATAGTACATTTTGAAAAGTTTACAAGTACTAAGTTATAGTATAAAACTGGATCTGTGTTCTGGAAGTGCTGGGTTTTCCTAAAAAAAAACAAAAAAACAACAACAAAACAAACATGCATTCCAGGCTTAAAGAAGAAATGACACCTCAGCGCCCCCTACCGAAAGAGAGCAGTACTTGCTTTATTTCCACAGTCTTCTATAATTCTTATTCCTCTGTGGTGGCGATATCCATGATCATCAGTGGTGTTATGTTTTGGGGGTGTTCATTCATCCCTTGAGGGATTATCTTCAAATAGGGTACAAGCGTCCACTTGGACTCCAAGATTAAATTTTGGTGGTATAATAATGATCAAGAGAAACACTTTTCTGGCCATCATTCAGCACCATAACTTGGAACAGAAGGGGAGATTTTGACCATATTTTACATTTGGTCAGACACTGAATTGGTGACACACTGAAGATGTGTGCAGATTTGACTTTGTAGCTTGTAGCAATGTCAATTTTGATGCCACTTTCTGGGGACATACAACAAGGAGAGGCAGTAATTCTAATTTCACACTGACAATGTGTGTGTGTTATCTTGACCTTTTGAGCCTCAAACAGCTTTGGAGTTCTAAAAACAAACCTTTTGTTCAAAACCTAAGATGTTGTTTATGTATTTTAAAATATGTAAAACCATCACCAACTTCTTATTAAAAACACAAGCTGACTACTCACATAGACCAGTTACAGATTGGATATTCTTTTTCATGATCTTAAATGTCTCAATAGGAGGAAATTGACAGCTCTTGTGATGTGAGAAAAGAACTCAGCAGAACCATTCATGGCCTCAAGATATGCCTAAATGATGCATGAAGCATGCTAAAAGGAGGTAGAGTCGGGGATTAGAGGCTGCAGTTTGTGTACTAAGACTCTGCAGCTTTTCTCAAATTCCCGTCTTGTTTCTCCTCTGCAGGCAGCTATACGGAAAGAACTCAACGATTTCAAGAGCAATGAGATGGAAGTGCACGAGTCGAGTCGCCATTTAACCAGGTAATGTGTAGAATCCCATGTGACTATGCATGCATTAAAATCAGTTCACGTACAGCTGGACTGAATCACATGCTGGATGTATTGGCTGTACAGTGTAGTACGCTCTAGCAGAGGTGATGGAACGTTTAAAAAAAACAAACAAACAAAAAAATACTTACTATTGGATTCTTTCAGGTTTCACAGACCATAGTAGACCACCACACACTGTCTCGAGCAGTGCCGGACCGGCGCTCTCCTCCACTGAGAACCTTAAGTGCTGGACAGTAAAATGGTGCCCGTTTCTACAATAAGGCCATGTCTTCTGAAATGCCTTTTCAAGACCCACACAACTGAGTCGGTACTACACTCCAAGATGCAGAAACCCACTACTCCATCCACCGTAGTAGCACATAATGACTCCAGTTGATTCACATCGCCCCTCTATGGAATTTGCTCGACTGTCTCTAAACCTCTCTGCTGAGCTCTCAGGCAGGCGCTCAGTTTCTGTGGCGACTGGACAGCGCGGGGAGTTTTTGTTGCCAATTGACTGACATTTTCGACATCTAACGGAGGGCAACTGTACCTCGGTTCATCACTAAACACCAGTGGATTTGTCTCAGTGGACGTATTTTTATCCCTCTTCTTTATTATGCTGTCACTCCTCTAGCCTGTATGCACAGCTCTGTGCAGGGATGCATGGTTGACTGTTCTGAGCTCACAATATCAGCAGGAAATCCATCTTAACTCCACCTGCTGGGACTTTGGAAACAGCTTAGAAAGACACACAGAAGGGCAGGGAGGGGTCCAACATTAGAATCATGTGCAATATTTTTTTTTTCTTCTGCTTTTTCTAGGCTATAGCACCCCCTAGAGTCCGTTGTGTGTCCTTACTACGTAGTCCTGACTTTTCTTCTTCTTCTTCCCTCATACGTGCAATTCTCACTGTACCGACAATGTTGACATCTTATTGCTAACTGTGAATTTGAGAGTTTGGGCAAAGTGCCTGCGCTCTCTTCAAATGTACATTTTGTTTATACTGAAGAAAAGTTACATTTAAAGAAGAACCATGCCTGACCAAGTTTCATTCATTTCACAGTCTTATAAATTTAATGTAAAAAATTTGCAGCTGGCAGATATATTCTGGCTCCAGTGTGTTGCAACAATTATCTGTTTTCTATATATATTTTTTTTGTCTTTAATAGAGGCACTTGAATCATAAATGATTAATTTAGATGTTTTTACATGTCCCAGTTTGAGAGCTGGCTCACCTCATTGTTATCGCTGATATTTTTTGTTTGCAGCGGCGTGTTTAATCTTTGCTCATGATGTGCATTGTGTTATACACTTTACTTTTATACTCATAAGCTTTTGACCAAGCAATATCTGTTGTTTGCAGAGAAAAGGTTAAACTACAGGTGTAATCCCCAACATTTTTTTTTACTGTGCTTATACACTACTCCTTCCTTCAGGGTTTTAAGTTTCTTTTTTACTTACTTTAGGAAGGCTTTATTCAGGTGGACTTTTCTGGATTTTGCTCAACTGAGCCACCAAAAACACCTTTGACAGGTTACCAACACATTCGGACAAGATTTAATTTTCAAGTCTGCGATTGAACACAACGATGCATTTAGTGAATTCAGTCAGGATTTTTTTTTCCCTTTTAATTTTTAAAAGTTCTTTGCACTGTTAGGCGTTTGGCTTTATAATGGTCACTGTTTAAGGTCAGGGCTCAAGTGTGTAAAAATACTGTTGGATTTCTGATCTGTGACCATTTTGTTCTCTTCACTTTAACGGTCTTGTTAACTGATCACTGATCCTACACCAGTACACCAGTATTCCAGCGCTCATAAGCTTTATGTACACAGAATATTTTTTATTACTTTTTACTGTATTACTTTTAAAGTTGCAATATAAAATTCTTGTCAGATGAAGAGAAGTTATAGAGGTGAATGGCTGTCAGCTGCCTAATACAATGCATCTGTCTGCAAAGGAAAATGTCTTCATCCTTATTTTCAAGGTCTCCGTCAGCGATGGATATTTGTCCCAATGAAACCTGGGAACTGAGAACACAGAAATTTGTTTTGCACTTTATGGTTTTTTTGTGAAATGATAGGAGTTTTGTTAGAGTTTTGAGCTGTTTCTCCTGAGTATCAGTACACAGGTCACTTCACATTGCTCCTTTTTTTTTTTTTTTTTTTTTTTAAAAAAAGAAAAAAACAAATCACAATTTCATTGGGCTGTGTAATCTCAGAGCCTTTGAAATATGTGGTATTTTTTTGTGTTAAAACCAGCTTCTGTATGATTCCAGCATCATGCCATTGTTTGAAATTTTTCCATCCATATAGGCTCAATACAGAGCATAAATATTAATGAGTTCATACAAATACACTCCTGTTGTGATTTCAGCTCTAAGAAACAAACCTGAGCCACCGGGCTGAGCATGAGCTTTTTCCGCTTTGCTGGAATCAAGGAATATGAATTCAGCAATAATCTGTTTCCTTTTACATGTCGGTGGAGCAACTGAATGAATTTGAAGGTGTTCCTTTTTTTTTTTCATTTTTGAAATACAGAATACCATGTAAAGGATACTTCATGCCAATTAAATTCCATCTCTGAATGCATTTACATTGTTTGAATGATTATTTTTAAGATGAGAAAAACATCACCCTAGTTCACGTATTTTACTGGTGAAACTTTCTTGTGATTTAGACTATTCTGACATCTGTGACACGAAGTTCATTTGCCATTGTTAAGATTACTGCCAAAAATGACGACTGTCACAATCAAGCTTGCTTCAGAAAATTCTTGTGTTCATTTATTCCCCTTTTGGCCCACATTCTCCTGTAAGACATGCCAGTTCAAAGGTTTTAAATAAAATTTTTTTCCCCAGAAAGGAATTAATCCTTGTGTTTAATTTAAAAACGCCAAATTTGGATGTGGTTTTGATTTGGACAGGAAGGGTATGAAAAAATTATAAAGTAGTGGAGTAATATTTATAATTATATATATAAGTAGCAATTTATTTCAGATGTATTGGAGTACAAAAGCAAAGTTGCATAAAATGGAAATAATCTGTAAGTACTTCCACTGTGTATTTCGGCAGCCCGATGGCAGCTACCCACGTCCGCCTGCCGACGTTCTGCAAAACTGGCTGTAAAACTTTTAAAACTATTTTGGGGGGGGGGTAAAATACAGTGAAACCACCGAGCTTCTTATCTCTCAGGGTCGCTGTGTCCTCAACAGGAAAAACAAAAAGTTTGTTCCACTAGATGGCGAAATATGCAACGGAATAAGACAGCGTACAAATGAACAGGGCTGTAACGGCCTTGTGAAATGGCGTCCTGATGAGATGGTGCTCAAGTTAGGCCATTCGCCTTGTCACCACTAATCTTAAAATGAACAAATCCACAACGAAACTTACATTTGGGCTTTAATAAGGCGAGTTATTGTTAGTTATTATCAACCGAACCCCTGGCGGACTAAACTTTTCTCTGCCATTCAACAGCTGATAAGCTCGGCCTGCGTGCAGCAACTTCCCTGGCGTAGTGTTTTTCTCGTAGTGGGCAGAGATAACACTACAGCCGATAAGAGGACGTACTTCAGTAGCCGCACGCTAAACATTTTATACGAGCTATGTTTACACCTCTCATCTGTTCACCGCCTCACTTGACTGAAACTGGAAGAAAAGCTTCTTGGGAAATGTATTCTTAACACCACGTCCTCCCCGGCAGCGGCGACGGCGGGACGCTTACCGACACAATCGGCTTCCCATAATCCACCGCGTTGTTGTTAGCGACCCCATCTTGTGTCCTCATGAATATATATCAGTTAGTATTTGCGTAGGAGGTCGGCCGACGTTCATTTCATATTCCAGCACTGTATTTTGGTCTAAATGGGACGCACACTCACGTCTCCGCCCTGATCTGTCCCCGCACGCCCAGCCTCTTCCCAGCGAATTGAGTCGCTAAAATGTTTTTTCTGGAGCACCGGAGGAGACTCCGACAGGGAAAAGAAGGCGAGAAGTGAATGACTACCAGCGGAATAAGTCAGAAACACCGCCCAGTCGGCGGACATTTACCACGGCGGGCACGTATTCGGGCTTGTAAATGTAGAGGTTGTAGGTATAACCAAGTGCGCACCGTTATTTATTTAGAGTGGGGGACTTTTCATTGGCAGAGATGGAGAGCGTGCAGGCTGTCGCTGAGGATGGCGCGTCGGACGGAGGCGCGACCAAGTTAATGAAGAAGCCCAGCGGACTGTCTGTCGCCCGTGGGACTCCGGCGGATGATGGCGGTGGACATTTGGCACCCTCCCGCGTAGAGGCAAAGAACGGTAACAGCCTCCCTCATTCCGCCTCTGCCGTGGGATCTAGTGCGTCAAACCGAACCGTGGCGTCTAATGGCCGGGGCTCATCCAGCAACTCCAGCTCTCTCCTGTTGCGACGGAGACGCTTGAAGAGGAACCTCTCCGCCGCAGCTGCAGCCACCACCGCCACCTCGGCTGTCACCGCCGCCTGCGGCGCCAAGATGAACTCGGCCCTGTCCTCTGCGTCTTTACATACTCGGAGTCTGGATAGGAAGACTCTGCTGAAGCACCGACAGAACATGCAGCTGCAGCCCGCCGATCGTGAGTGGGTGAGAGCAGATCTCCACCGGGGCTCCATACATGTCCACGACAGACTGACGCCCTCATATCCCAGACCGGTCCTTTGCACTATGGACACCACAGCCGGTGAGGTGGCGCTCCGTCTGAGTAAACTCTGCAGTAAGTCGAACTCCGTCATGCGCATTTTTTGTAAAGATAACCCCAAGACTGACCAAAATGGCAACTGCAGTGTGAAGTATGAATACAACGATGACCCATGCAAGGTGAATGAAGACTCAAATCTAAAATGCAACCGCCTGACTCCCCTGCAATCCTCAGAGTTACGGAGCCATTCAAGTGACAGGTTGAGACTTTTGCTCGTGGAGAATGCAGATGGCACGCAAAAGCAACAGGACACTGATGAAAAACTTTTCACCCCAGAATCAGAGTCACACGACAACATAACCTGTTCACTTTCAGATTTAAATTCTAACTCTAACATGGATACCCCCAATGATGATTACTCTGAGCACAGGAACGGCGTGGACAGCTATGGATTAAATTCTGGCTCTGATGTAGAGAGCAGTGCGTTTGATGACCTGAGTTCCGGGGCCCGTCTCAGCGAGCACAGGGACTCCCTCAGTGATGACATGGTCCTGGGCACAGAGGCATCCATCCTCAGCCCCTCATTCGATAGTGCCACGGAGGGCCATGACATGTACGGCAGCTCCTCGGACGAACTGGATCTCGACTGTCCTACGTCGAGCACAAGCATGGACCCCATCTCTCAACGTCACAGCAATGGAATCGGTGCTGTCACTGCCAACTACAAACAGTGCAACATGGAACATTTAAACAACATGGCAAACAATATGGGGCCAGAGAGCAGACTCAACCCACACAGTCTGGGCAGCCTGCCACCCAGCAGTAGTGGCGATTCATTGTCAAGAGCCTGTTCTACAGGTAATACACCTGACATCCAAGAACCGGACTGTGGCCAGCGGGCTCTAAAATTAGGGCTGGCAGCAGATCACAATGGAGATTCCTGTGACTCCAGCCCGACTCTGTATGTTCAGCTGCATGGCGAGGCTGTCAGGAGGCTTAGCCCAGATGAGAGGCCTCTACAGATCCAGAATGACTTTCTTTTTAAGCTTGGATTTAAGGACCCGTGGAGAGTTCAAGAGGAAGGGCTGAACACGGAAATTGGCTCCTTGTTACGTTTTTATGCAGGTAAGTTACATGATGCATTCAGATATGATCTCATTTCCTTGGGATCAGGTGTCTCCTCATTCCGGGACTTGTTGAGGCCTTGCCCTGTGCGTGGTTTGAACCGCACATTCTTAGTGTTGTAGTGTTTGTAACAGGTTGTCAGTCTGTATCAAGAAACAAGACAGGTGGATTCATGAAAGTGTACATCGTGACATCATTGTTTCGATTGAGCAAATCAACAAGTAATTACGTTTTTTTATTTTTTTCTTTAGACAGAGAGGTGGTGCATGTCTCTCAGTTTGAATACTGTCCGAATTCTTGGTGCAGATAGTTGGCAGCATAAGATAATGTTTTAGATTTTTGCAAGACCAACAGGGCCACATATTCCAGATATTTCTGTCACACACTGTTTGTGAATGCTGTCAGGAAAGGTGAGTGCAGCACAAAACCTTAGTTGATAACTGCTGCAGTAGTTCGGGGGGTTATTATACAGTCTAGCCTAAGCGATGGTTTGCCGTATTCCTGTTGTAACTGCGTGGTGGCATGAGTGGGTCACAGTGAGGTCATGGTCCGACGGCAGCTGGTTTGTCTATACCTTTCCTCGTGGACTTCCTTTAAATTTTCAGGTCTGTGTTTTTTTCCTCTGTACTGGGCTGTCTTTGTTGGACGGTAGCAGCACATTGAGCTTCCATGGACACGCATGACATCGCCTCAAAGCCATCACCACAACTTATGGTGCTCAGACATGGGGCCCTTTCCGGCTTTTGCCCCATTATCATCCTAATGAAAAGGCTGAATGCCTTTGTGGTTGGATGGAGAGTAGGGGTGGGAGCGGTATGGCTGGAAGGACCATAAACCCTCTCTGTGGACCCAGTGAATTCTGGTCATTGAGATGCTGCACACTGCCTGTCCTATTGGCATCCAGCGCAGCTACTGTCACACTAAGTAACTGCCTGCCAAGCTGGGTTAACGTGTTCCTCCAAAGCTCAGGAAGCCCTTTTCTTCATCACGCCACTGCCTCCACCACTACTGCTATTGCTGTCGCCTCTGAGGGAAGTGAAAATGAGAGGAGGGTGGGCAGGGAGGGGGTTGAGTGTCTGCTGTGGACAGTTGAGGATAAACTGTTTGTTGGGGCTGAAATATGGACAAGAGAAGCACTAACACTCTCTAGCTTCCTGTCCCGAGAGGCTGTTGAACTAGGGGTCACTCAATACAAAGCTGAGAATGGCCACATGTTGCCCCGTTCAGTCACATGTGCTTCATGACATATCGTGCATTTATATATATACGGCTTGCTTGAGGTAGAATTTATTTCATCTAGATAGCATCTTATGGCAGACTGCATGAGCATGCACACTGGGGCCTGTGCATGGATGTACATTTAGGGGAAAAAAAAATAACAAATGAATCCTGCACAAGTCTGTGCAGTCAGCTGAGCTCAGCCAGCAGTAGCAACAACCATTAAAGATGGACAAATTAGACCCCATGCCCCTACGAGGGCTACGCCTCCACATCCCATGTGAGACGGCTTAACTGTGGTCACCTGAGCTCTCTCTCCAGTCGGCTCCCTTCACAGCCAATAACACCATTCAACGCCCAGGCTGCAGTCCGCACGAAAGGCCCAGTTCTCATTCAGCTGCATAGAGGCACACACACACACAGATGCATTCACTGTAAAGAGAAAGCTGATGTTCTTGTGACATGTCTGGCCGGCTCTGCTGCCGTTTCCTTACGCGATGGAAGCATGTGAGGAATGCACGCTGGCTCGTCTAGAATGTCAGGCACGTCTCCTGAGGAAGAAGTGCTGTTGCTGGTCGGGGGGGGTGGACAGAGTATATGAGGCAGAGGGGTGCCGTGCTGACACATGTTGAGCTTACTTTGAATGATTGTCTAACCCAGATCGTGGCGATAGTGGTTAGTCTCAGCTGACTTGCTGGTTTACTCTCAGGCGCAGCTGCCACAACTGTAGACCTCAGTCACACTGAGGGCCTTTTTGTCCATGTGATACAGGAAGTTCAGTATCTAAACTCTCTTTTGTTATTCAGTTGCTCAATAAGAGCACTGTCCAACTTTAATGCTGGGTATCATATGGCATAGATATCAAGTATATGAGCAGCCATTAAACTGTGCTGCATCTTCAACAAGAACGACAGATGAGGTACTCAGCACGATTAGGGAAGCAGGAGAATGATGGGAAGAGGCTGTGAAGTCAAGGGGTTGCCACAATGTGTCTTGCCAGATCCTTTGGACAATGCAGAGGCCAGTTTGACTTTGAAGGGTTCAGGTTGTGCTTTGAGTGTACAGACTTTGCAGTAGAGGCCAGATGAGAGAAATCACTTTGCCCTGTGAGAGACACAAACACACACACACACTCACACACACACATGTACAGAAGGCAGCCTAGATCAAAGGGCCGCTGAAACCAGTACTCTCTGATAATTATCTCTGATAATGTCACAGCCGTACGCTAACAAGTTATTCAGCATGAGTGAAGAAGACAAAAAGCCGGCAATGCGTAATACATGTTAGGCCAAAGTTTTCTGTGGCGGACTACCACAAAAACGTTCGGAACGACAAACCTTATGTGACACTTATTACAACATCACCCAACTGAACATGCTCAGTTTGAAGAAGCTAGCAAAGTTGAACCTGACCCCCTGCTTGGATGGCTCTGTTCCCTCACCCAGGCGTAGTGTGCATTAGTCGTTTGGGTATACCTGCACGATATGAGGCAAATCTTCGATGTGCACAGATACTGAAGTGCCCACATTAGCACTTATGTCCTTCTTTAGCCACAGTGCTAGGAAACCTCACTAGTTGTGGGAACAGTCTGTTCACCCAGTCACGTTGTGGGGACTCACCATCCTTTGGGGGACAAAATACCAGTCCCAGCAATGTAAATACGGTAATTAAATTTCAGAGTGAAGCCTGAAATTTAACATAACTTTAAAGTCATCTTAGGGTTAGAGTTTGGATTAGGCAAGTAAAAATCTCTCTCTCTCTCTCTCTCTCTCTCTCTCTCTCTCTATCTATCTATCTCTGTATATGCATATGCACAGATATGCGTATATGTAGACTTGCAAGAAGAGGAAATGGCACACTGAACCCTAACACACACTGGCACAGGGTTTCCGTAGAGGCAGAGGACCCAGAGTTCTTAACCAAACCAAAGCAGCATGCTAAATTATTTAGATTCATTAGGCTACTCAGCTTTGCAAGCACTTCAGCATGCCCACTGTGTTTTAGTGAGCTTTCTACTTACCCCAGTAAAAGTTGAGATGTTTGCTTTTTTTAAAAGCAGTTTCTTGTAAACCTGAAATGGTGTTAAGATTTGGCCTGCTTTATGAGGGAGATTAACGACCACTGGCATATACCAGCCTAGAAACTATCGAGGTATTAATTTGGCCTGGGTTTATAGCTCGAGCTCTGTGAAGCAAAGCCATGCTCGGTAACGGTTTCAAAACACACTGCACCCAATTTTCAGGTAATAATGCCGTGTTGTTTTCAGTATCTGCCAGCAAGGTGAACCTGGCAGGATGAACTGTTCATGTGGAACTAATAAAAGCGGAGATATCAGTTTTATTGTAGCAGATAATGGCTCTGGTTTTTACAAAACAAAAGTGTTGAATATACCTGCTTATTATCATATTGCACCTTTTTTATTGCATGTTTTTAATATAACATTTTCTCTGCAATAATTCTCAAAGCAAAACATTTTGATTTCGTGCTTATTGCCTCGCTATGACTGAGGTGCTTATTTAAAAAATTCAAAAAACAAGATGTGATTTATTGCTTTGGGGCCAAGCTACAACTCTTAGGTTAACTTTGCACAAATTCTGCGTCTTTGTCATCATCTGGTTTAACCCTACAGCGCCTTTACATGACAGATTATAATCTTTTTAAAGAACCAGTATGAGAATTGGAGGAAAAAAATCCTGTGTTCATTATGTTCCCTTTCTTTTTCATTTCTTGCCTCTTTTTTTAAATAACGTTTTTGTGTAGATTCTCTCTCACTGGTGGCTTCTCCTACTCAATTTTTGGTCACATTCGGCAGACTTGCTTGACAGACAGTGACGACCTCAGGAATATCAGTGGAACTAAACATAAAATAAACACGGTATTGTCAGCAGATCACAGTAGAAATATAAAGCCCTAATATACATAGGTGTTTTTGCTACATTTGTGACTGTGACTTCAGATTGTTGCTGTCTTATTCAGAAAAAAGTTTGATCAATGTTAAGTGCAATAAAAGCGTTCATGCTCCACTAACCAGTGGAAAACCTCAACAAACATGAGTACTGCAAGCAAGTCAACTCCTACTGGTTTGATGCCTGTGTTCCACGTAGACGTAAGACAGTGACATTTTAAGAAGACGGTGATAGTCCCGTTACTCCTCCAGGCTTAGAGGATTCTCAGTTCTGGACCGTGTCTTTCGACTCTAACCTCAGGTCCTCTGTTGCAGCGGCTGGTGACGCGATGACTTAGAGGACTCTGCAGGGTTTAAAGGCTTAATGAAGCTCCCGGCTTTCTCCAACAGGCTGTGGCAGCCATTAAGCAGAGAACTGCTCGCTCTGTCTCGTCTGTGCCACATCGCTTTCTCCGTATAGTCACCACGCCAGATTGCTCCCACACTCACACTTGCGTCTCTATGAAAACATTTTTAAAGGCAGAAGGAGAACAGTCTGTGCGAATTTTGTTATTGTTTTTTTTTTTGTTGTTGTTGTTGTTGTTTTTTTTGTTTTTTTAATGTTCTGCCATTCTTATCCAAATGAGGATATGAGAATTCACTCGTAGCGGTATAGTTTGAATCAAATTTGCTAATCAGTGATGCCTTACTGATGAGAGTATTCCAATATCCCTTTATTCCCCTCAGGGAATACACTGGATTATTTCCCGCATCTTTTGAGTCGTATCGGTTTCTTTCTGTTTCTGTTTTGTCATAGTGACGGGGCAGTAATGCACCTTAATGCAGTTTGCCACCTCCCATTAAAGGGGAATAAGAAGAAGAAGACGACACAGTAGCTGGCTAACTTGCTAGTTACTACCACATTGTGGGGCAGATGTGAGACCTTGTGAATCTTTTGTTTACAAGTTCATCAGGTTGCTTTTTCACTGTTTATTAAATAAGCTGTCCTTTTTTTTCTTTACTCTTTTCTACAGTTATATTTACAGACTCTTTCTTTCCCTACACTCATTTGAGTTTGATTCTAAGAGACAAAACAGAATAATCAAAGATGAAACTGAATGATGGCAGTCAGTATTTTAGGATTACTATGTTTATTTTCTATAGATATTTCCATATATATTCTCCCTGTGGCAGCAATAATTGAGCAGTGAAAATCTGATATTGTAACAGCCTCGTTTGTCAGTCACTGGGCTTTCATTCCCAAAACTTCAGCATCTTCATGCATGCAAACACTCCTGAGAGGCTGCCTCATGCTTTCTCACATCCATGTCCTCGCCTGACAGCTAATGGACGTTCTAAATAGCCTATTGCTGAGTCATTATGTAATTGTGTAATCAGATTTCACACGTTCCAGAGCTCGAATCCAACACGCATGTGTTTTGCGTTCACCGATGTATGTGTGCGTCCCCAAAAAGAAAAAAAAGAAGCAAGCAATCAAAGAATAGATTGATGTATTTCCCGTCTCTTCACGTGCGAGCCACACGTGTAGAAGTGGTCTTGTAAATGAAATGCTGGCCGAACAGCCTCAGCGTGGAGCTGGATGTGCGTATCTCCAGTGGTTCACACTTGTGTGTCTACTGAGGCAGACATGGAGAGGATGGCGATGTCAGCTTGTAGCAGTTAAAGCCAGGGGAACTGTTTTCTGTCTAATATAGATTGCCTTCTTGGCTGACACCCCCCTCTTCTTTCCTCTCGCGCCGAATCTTCCTCCCTCTCTCAATTTCTCTCATGATCGATCCCCCTCCCTCTCCTCACGCTATCGTTCCTCACATCTCCTCCTCCCTCACACCATCTGACAGTTTCCATTTATCTTCCCATATCTCTCTATCTCTCCCTAGCTTATTGCTTTTCACTATGAGAATTACTGGTCACCCTCATCATCACAACTGTCCTTAAAAATGTTTATTAAAGATTCAGCTTGGTATTTCTACAGGTATAGTGTTCTTAATATCACTCTTCCTCGCTGTCTTCTCTGTGTTTAAGTGTGCGTGCTTTGGCGTTAAGTCTGTGCTGCCTGTGGTAACAAGTATAAAAGAAAACATGGGGCATGCTGCTGAAATTCTTATTGCTTTGTGGTAAACAGATAAATCTAGCTGAACAATGTCATGCTGATATGTCCCTGCTGCCTGCCTGCCAGCACATCTTAAGATAGGGAATTGGGGAAGGGGGCAGGGAAGGGCAGCGGCTTTTCCAGCTTTATGGGAGCAGCCTGGCCCCTCAGCTGTCTATCAAACTGCCCATGCTGAATGCTCCCCAGAAACCCCAGGGATGGTTGTGGAGTAGGTGGTGTTCTCCAAACGCAAAGGCAGTGAAAAGGTTCTCCCTGCAGCAGGGTCATGGACTAAAGCTGACTGTCCCCAAGCGGAGAAGCAGTCCCTGCCTTGACTGCACTACACGAGGGAGGGGGATTAGAGGCAGGCCAGCAGGGGCTCACTATCCGCAACTTTGATCAGCAGTAGCACAGTCTAATACCAGGCAACATCTGCAACCCTCAGCATTAAAGAGGCCCAAAAATTCCGATTAGGGAGCACACAGCCTGCTTGCCTGCTAGTGCACAGGACAGAACTGTGTCAGTTCCTGGATGGGAGGTTTTTAAACAGCACTGCTCCAGTGGCGCTCACACTGATTTGTTTTACAAAGCCGGAGTCTCCAGAGAGACTATTTTGCTTAATGTTTAAAATTCTAAATTCTTAGCTTTTCGTTTTCCTCACATTTAGCAATTACAAAAGGATAAAAGCTTTTTTTGTTTGTTTTCTTTTTTTTATTTTTTACAAAGGCACCTTTTTTTTTTTTTACACAGAAGTGGTTGGCCAGTAACATTGCATGAGTGGAATTCATAGCGTTACCAAACTGGCCCTGAATCTTTGTTTGTATCATGTGGACGCAGCTAGATAAGTTGTGTTTGGGTGGAGGTGATCTTGTTTCTATGGACTCTGCTCTAACAGAAAGAAAAAAGAGGCAGAGCTGTTGACACGAAGTGACCTAGTTTAAAGTTCGTCTCTCTCAAAAAATGCTGAAGCGCAGGAATGATACTTCCTCATTGGCGAGTCCTTTAAGGGTGAGGCTTTGAAAGCAAGCAGATGGACACAGACACAGTTCCACAGATGCACTAGAGCAGCTTTGCACAGTTGTATACTGCGTAGGTGCCATACTTTGATCCTGCATGTATATCCACAGCTCATCCTTGTGGATGGTGCAATTTAAATTTTTTACCACCTTTTCAGCATTATATCACTCTGAGTCACCAGTGCAGCCTAATGTATAACAGTAGACCTATGGTCACTCTGTATTAGCATAGTTGGGCGAAGTATTCAGATCATTTACTTATGTAAAGGTAGAAATACCACTGTGTCAGCTATATCGCTGCTGTAATAATGTAGCTTTCAGCTGCAGTGTTCATTCTGCACATATGCTCTAAATACCTTTTGGATGCTACCTGCCCAGCACCAAACAGCAGAGAGGCCAAATTAGTGACTAGCCAGTGAGCATAAAGGAGCGTTTAGCAACTCAAGTGCCACTCAAGAGATATTTCAGAGACAGAGACAGAATGAGAGAAAATATTGAACTTAGATTTATCAGGCAGCCAGAAACATGACTCCATATAACTGCTAAAGTTGCTCCTTATCTGCTGGATGTGTAGATAGAAAATGGTTTGCTGACAGGTTAGCCATGTCAGCCTAAAGGTTTAATAGATCAGTGTTGTGTTTGCACTTATTACTGACCTCAACTGACCAAATAATCAGTTACTGAAGGTTTAAAGTATCTTTTAATAAGTTATTTTATTACAATGGTTTACTACCACAGATGTGCTAATATGTAAGCAGGTTTTACTGGTGGGTAGTTCCAACCACTGATCAATAATAGTGTATCATAAAATATTTTGATAAGTGATCATATGTGTTTTATGTCAGATCCTAATCTTCTAAGTAACCATTAACTATAACTATAAACTATAACTAACTATGTTGGAGTTTAAAAAATGCTATTTTTCTGCAATATATAGCTGGAAAATAGAGATATTCAAACAGAGTACAAGTACTTCAAACTGTATATAAACGCAGCATATTCCGCTGCTGTGTATTGGAATGCATTGCTTTGAGAATGTATTTCTCAAAAAAACAAAATATCACAAGCTCCGTAAATGTAATTTGTTACAGGATTGTTATGTTGGATCACGTTCAGTTACACAATTGTTTCCCGATAAACTGCAAGGCCAGTTAGGGCTTAGACTTGTGAAACTAGAAGTCCAGTCTCAATCATTAACATGGCAATTTATTTGTCTGTTTGTCTGTTAGCTCTGAAGTTTGATAATCAGTCAGATTCTGGGAGGGGAAAAAGCTGTCACCTGCTGCTCAAGAAGTTACAGCTCACTGTCTCTGCCCATGTACTTCGCCTTTGCTTTGGGCTTTTTTTTTTTTTCTCTTGTACGTGCCTGGTATTTGCTGGCCTGTCTTTTTTTTTGTCTCAAGTTCCTGTTTCATTTGTGGCATCTTTCTCATTAAAAAAAAACCAAAACTCTCATTGCTTCTCATTGCTTCCCACTCCCTGTTAAAGACTTCCCCTCTTTAGTTCTTTTTTTTTTTCTCAATGTCCATCGCTCACTGCCCTCCAGTCCCCGAGCACCCCGTCACCACCACCACCACTCCTCTTCCTCAGTGCCACTGTGTTCACATGGCCCCTGCATGTGACATGAAGCTGAGCCAAAACACCCCGGATGCCCGTTTCAGCCCTCCACTGTTCCAGACCTTGTTAAATTTTAAACAAAACAAAAGAAAAGGAAAGGAAAGAGGGAGGGCTGAAGCACGTGGGGCCGGGGGAATGTGCAACAACATCACAATCTCATTCATTCAGTCGTTTGTGTCCCCGTGCATCATCAGGAGAGAGCAGCCCTTTAATTCTCTCTTCCCCCGTCACTCTTGCTGTGTGAAAGCCTTCCTCTCTGTCTCTCCCTCGTTTCTCCCTGCTCTTGAACTGGACTGATTGTGGCTTTAACCACAGATCTGGGGTCTGATTACTTTGTGGCCTGTCCTTCTGTGGGATTAAAGAACAACCACCTCTGTAGCTGCTGTCTTTGTGGACAACTTGCAACTGCTGCCCATCAGATGCATTCTTAATGCTTCACGAAACAGGACAATAGCAAGACTAGAGATAATAACAGTCACTGTTTGCCTTTTATTATTGCTTGTGCATTCTGAATCGCCCTATGACTGTCCTTCATTTTCACTATCAAATGGATGCCACAACATGCCAGCTTTTAATATACATTCTTCCAGACCAGCTTGAATGCCTGCAACTTCCCAGTGGCTCACTGCCAGCTCTAGCCAAGCTACAGGAGGCCTTCATAGCTTGGAATGATGAATGGCATTAGAGGTTAAGTACAAACAGTAACAGTGATGTGCTTATCTGCGTATCAGTGGACTACCCTCGGGGAAAAGCTTGGAAACCGATAGTGGTCCGACTGCCTTTCATTTGGGATTAGTGGCTAATAATTCCAATCAGTGGTACAAAATTAAATCCTTGTCACCATGCACCGCCCACATAAAGACAGTTTCCTGGCATCATGCATAAAGCATTATGATGGATGAGACCCTAGAATCAGCTGGGCCAAATTTGTTGGCAAACTTCAACCAACAAGCATTGCATTGTGACAGAGCTGCTGTTTTGTGTTATTTACGACGATTAAGTCGCTTTCAGTCGAGCTAACTGATTGGGCTCTGTGTGTATTTCTCGCGCAGTTAATGTTTAAAAAGTGCGTCAGCTCTCGTGTTTTTGTGATATCAAATAGCACACGTACTTCACTTTCATAGCCGTTTGTGATCAAAACAAGTTCAGACAGGGGCCTCAAGCAGGCTGCAGTTTTCGGGCTGTGCAGCAGAATATTCATCCCACCAATCACAGACACACACACTGATAAACTCCTCATGGTATTACAGTACAGTACACTGCTCTGATATTCACTCTCTCTCTTGCTCATTCCACTGCTATTCTAGTTCTGCATCTATTAAAATGTTGCTGCCGCCCACTTAAATCTTCTTTTCTCCACTCGGGAATCTTCAGACTTGTTGATTCGTAGCACATGCTCAGTGCATACACACTACATGAAATCGCCTCAGTCTACTAAAAAAACAGAAGGTGCCATGTCATCGACTGTTTTATTGTTTAGAACACATTAAAGTATGTTTGCATGGTAGCTTATGTATTATCATGCTAATAATGCCAGTGATACAGGTATTGTTGGAAATGAATGTGTAATAAACCATTAGTCTTTTTGTTTGATACACATTTGAAGATACTCTGCATAGACTAAAGTATTGGGACATGTGACCATTAAACCAACAGGGACTTTAATGACAGTGCATTCTAAATACACAGACAGCTTTGCAGCTGGAACAGCTTCCACTCTTCTGGGAAGGCTTTCCACAAGATTTTGGAATGTCTCTGTGAGCATGTTTGTCCATTCATGCAGTAGAGTATTTGTGAGTTCAGGCACTGATGTTGGATGAAAAGGCATGGCTCACAGTCTCTGTTCCAGTTCATCCCAAAGGTGTTGAGGTAAGGGCTCTGTGCAGGCCAGTCAAGATCTTCCACACCAAACTCATCCACACCAAACTCATCCAACCATGTCTTCATGGACTTTGCTTTGTGCACTGGAGTACAGTCATGCTGGAATAGAAAAGGGCCTTCCTCAAACTGTCACCACAAAGTTGGAAGCTTAGCATTGTCTAAAATGTCTTGGTATGCTGAAGATTTCCCTTCACTGGATGTAAGGGACCCAGGCCTACCCATGAAAAACAGCTCAATCCCAGTACTTTTGTCTAAAGTGTAATTCCAGCATAGGACAGGATAAAAGGATAAAGTCACATTTTTTTCTTTCCTTTGATGCACACAGCCTTTACCATAACATAAAGAATGAGGAGACAGGGAGATTTGGTGGTTTCTGATACTCCTGTGAATGTACCGGTAATTTTACTTAAAATCTCAATTATTTTAGCTTTCTGATAGATTATGAATCCCTTGTGATTTGCTACTTGAATTCGTCTGGGTTTTCAGTGTCTGCGGTCTTTAGAGCCGTGTAATGCACACAAATCATAAATTAGAAAGAAGATTATTTATGCTATGCTCAAAATTGGAAAATGTCACTGTATCTTGTCTTGTCCAGTGCTGCGACACAAACAATTCAACTGATTATCATTTGCAGTTTTGCCCTTTTGTGACCTTTTAAGTTTTCGCTTCTAATTGACATCCATGCTGGCCTTAGGCTGGGGTGATGGAGCAGAGTTTCCATTAACACCTCGTTTTTGAGTGTCATAAATAAGATTAAACTTTCTACTTTCAGGTCAGGTAATACTTCAGCAGCATGGTTGATTCTGATGACATTAAAGTAAAGGTGAACTTATTGTCTCCAGTTTAGCAGCATTATGGGCTTTTTCGTTCCTACATGATTCTGAACATTGTTGATGTACAGCTACAGTGGTCTGACATTTTTACTGAAAGAGAATTTATGATCCAGGTATTGATAAGGAGACAAAGTGAGAAGCACTTTTTGCTAAAAGCAATATTGGGAATGACTATAATCTTGTTATTTATATATATATATAAAAAAAAAATAGACAGACACAGTGAGGGATTGAGAGTTGCCAGTTTTGAATGTAAAATGTCCCCCGCTTTGTTTCTGTCAGTGACAGACATTATTAATGCAGTGGTACAAATGAACAGGGAAACCCAGGGCGACAAACAGGCAGGAGTCCCTGCAAGCTAATTAATCACTGATATACACATAAACACAGTCACTCACATAGTCATGCTTACACACACACACACACACACACACACACTCATAAACTCAAGTGCTTATGCATGCGCACTCCACCACATCCAGCTCTAACCTTTTTGCACGACTTCAAACCTTCACTGGCTCACCAATTAGTGTTCTCATCTCATCTCTTTAGCCTCGGTGTCAGACGGAGGTGTTGTCAGCCTGCTCCTTTATCGCTACTCTCACTTCATCCCTGCTTCTCACGTTTCACCCTCCCCTGATGCACTTGCCAGGGGGCATGAATGCTAGGTGGGTAAGCCTAAACCTCAAGGGGGTGGGGGGTGGGGGTGGGGTATTGTACTGGTGCTTAAGATGACAATACACTGCTCCCATCTGTGTCTCACTCTCTTGAAGTCCCCCATACAGTATTAAGCGCTGCACTTTTATCTAAGCTATATAGAGTGCTGCAGAGACAGGCTGCGTCTGTATGCAGCCCATTAGCAAATGTGGAGTGACAGAATGCGGGGGTTGAAGTGATACTGCTGATGTCCTGTATTATGAGATGATATATGTGTTTGGGAAACTTCTCACACGATATGTGTGAACCCTAAAAAAAAATATGTGCAGCATTATAATTGTCATTTTCTGATCTCGCCAGGCTGATAGCGTCATCCATCTCATTTTGACTGTTCTTGCTGTGAAAGAATATGACAAATATGCTCAAACTAGAGAAGGACACACTATTTTTATTGGCGATGAATCACAATATTTTAATCAACTAATCATTTAATGTCTGAAAATAATAGTTTGAGAGATGTGGTGATTTACCAGACAGTGGAAGACTCGAGCTGCATTATGGATAGCGTAGAATGCAGCAGTTTGGAACCTGAGCTATAAGAGGAACTAAAACTGAAGTTAACTCCACCTATCCCTTTCATAAATAAGTTAAACAATAAGCAAAATTGTTCTGAATTTGTCATTCGTGTATTAAATTGGAGCTGCAGTAATCCATGAATACAAGAATGAGGTCCTAGGGGGGGTTCAGTGGATGTGTCAGTTCATACCTTGTTTACAAGGTTGTTGTCATACTTTGTTGGTTTCTTGGATTTGCCTTAATTGCATCTTCGCTACACTCTGTGGCCCCCCTTTATGTCATTGTGCATGCATTGCCCATGATCAGGCCTCATTATGTGTCCTCATGTGTTAGTGAGAGAGCTGTAGGACCGACGCCGAATGCTGCATCATTCATGAGTGTGTGCCACTCTGTGCCTGGACTGCAGTGACCCGTAGCTGTCAACAGTGTATCCTTGAGCGTAATGGCACAGGCTGTGCCGAGGACACAGTGCAAGGACCGCTGGCATGTGCAGGGCTGTGGGTGGGGCCACGGGATGGGTGTGCCAGTCTGGGGCCTGGAGAGGAAGCTGTGAACATGGAGGAGCACTGAACAGGGCACTAATATTAAAGTACTAAATTATCTTTCCCTTTTTGGTAGTTCCCTTTTTTGCTTCTCTTCTTCTTTGGGGAGGCCAGAGAGCATTATCTGCTACAGAGCAGCTAAGGATACTTAAGCAGGATGGACCCCATGCTGACTTATTTCACAAAAGGCCTGGTCCCCTGTAAGGCTGTGAAGAAAGTGAGCCGAGCCCTGCCTATAGGCAGGGCTAGAGATGGTGATTCCCCACTAGAGCAGACATGTAATACCACTCATACTTAAGAGTCTGAACAGAAGAAAGTAAGTAGAGAAGAGTTAGTGAGTGTGGATGATGGCTGACGGTACCGAAGCCTGACGTTAAATACTTTCAGGGATGGGTTAGTGGAGGATAAAAGCGGGAAAAACGACAAATTTGCCATTCGAAACATTAAAATATACACACGTAATTGAAACCTTTCCAGTCATGACCTGTGTGTGTATGTGTGTGTGTGTATGTGCATTCACGCAAGCAAGTAAGACAGAAAGACAGACACACATTACATAACTACATACTACATAACTCTGGCTCTCCTGCCAGTTTACTATCACAGAACAGTAGCTCAGTTCACACGTGTGCAGACTTGTTTTATATTGCGTGTGAAAGAAAGTTTCTCACGCGTTCATGACCTGCTGGTTAATTCATTATTTCCCAGCATGAAATAGCTATCCTCTTCCACACTGATGAACATGTTTCTCATGCTTCTCAGCTCGATCTACATGAAACAGCATTGCATAAACACTTGGGAAGATTTGATGGAGAATACGTCTGACCTTTTGCCGCAAAGATATCGGGCACTTGCAGGAAGTGAGTGAGACATCGAGGCGTTTTCGGAGTTGATAACCTTAAAAAAACAAAAACAAACAGGGAGTGGGAATGATGAGCAGTGTCATCATTTTAAATTGACCTGGCACTGTGTGTTGCAAGCTATTGTCACTAAGCTCTCTTAGTCTCCTTGTCCTTTGTAAACAAACATTATAGCTTCTCTTGTCGCATCTCTGCTGATGAAGAAATGCTTTTGCTTTTTCTACAACTACAGGAGTGTGAGTCTGGCTCTGCTCTTTACAGGAAACTTCCCTCATTTTACAATCACATTTTACGTCTTTTATTTTTGGTAGTTTTTTAAACCAGCCGAGTTATTTTTCCAAGATTGTGCAATGATGTGACAAAACTTAACAAGCAGAACAGGTTTTCTAGTTGGAATCTTTTTTGTTCATTCTCAACATTTCAGTTCTGGTGCATTTGGCTGGTAATGCTGTGAAAAATTAATAATACAAGTCCCAATGCTTTGTTTGAAATAGCATGTATATCTATACCTCACCCATCAGATACCTTTATGAAGAGGAAACATATTTGCTGTTCGATGCTCCCATATTACTTGTTTATGTGACATATTAGCGTGTGCACAAATGAAGTGCCACGTCTTGTGAATTTTGTCCAGTATGTGTGTGAGTCACGCCATTAGAACCCAGCGTGGCATGGTGGACTCGGCCACTAATGAAGTCTACTGTATATAGAGGTAACTAATGTGTGTGAATACAGTTAATGGCTATAATAGAATACATGCAGGCCACGGATAGTGGAAATAGTTGTCGTCATCCATCATAGTTCACTGACTGCATTCTTTGTTGATCTGTGACCTTTTGTACGTGTTGTACTCGTGCCCTCACACAGATTACGTACATTATCGTAATCCTTTAGTATCTGTTTATGCATAATTTTACACAATGATTCAATTTTTAATGTTGCCAGCACTAGAAGGTGTAGCGTCTGAGTCTTTTGTCTGTTTGGTGGCGGTCTTAATAACCACAGCTGAATGAGATTTGCTCACGTTGCCTTACAGCTATCCCCTCTTGAGTCTTTCTGCCTGAGGTGACAGCATATGCCTGTAGCCAATTCTGTTTCTGTCTGTTTATCCATGCATTTATCCAAGTATACAGTATTTTTTTCTGTCTTTGCCATCTGTTTGGCCTTATCTCGTTTCTCTTTCCTTTGCATCCGATACACTTCTCTCCTTATGTCCATCCCCCTCTCCCTCTTTGCCCCAGTCCTTCCTACACCAGGATAGCTCCAAGTACTCATTGTATATTCAGACTGCAACATGCATCTATGAACCCTCATTATTTTTTTTTTCTGCGTGTGTATTTATTTATGTCATTCACACGCTCACCCACAAACATACTAAATAATTCATTTGGGAGCTCAGCACACTTTATTGGCCTCACACATCATGTTCGCACATTAAACTGATGCTATTCACCTAATTTGTAGTATACATATACTTACACATTGTGTGCATGAGCAAACGCACAAACACTTCTGTCCAATACGGTGGAGGCGATTGCTTTGGCTCACACATAAAAAGGGGGTGAAAACAATCCCCAGAGCCTGCTGATCAGTGGGCTTGTGTTTTCCAATGTAAGGTTTCGTAACACACACACTCATTACATAACAGGAGCAGGAGTGGAGCTGGGAAGAGGGGGGTTGGGGTGGGGGAGTGTAGTGTAGAGGAGAGAGGGAGCACACATCTATGTACGTCAGCATATCAGCTTTGCACTGACAGAGGGAATCACTGGGGAAAATCATCTTTATTTTCACACTGATGTCAACACCTGCGATTCCAAGCGCTCGCAACACAATCCCCCTCTCCTTGTGTTTCATTTGGTCCTATTTTTAGTGGATATCGATTGAATTACATGATGAAGCATGTTAACAGCACAGCAACTGGCGTGAAGGACCGTGCAGCTTGATGAGAAATGCTGTTAGTTCTTTCACTTAAGGACACATAAGTCATTCATTTAAAAAATTCATGGCCCAACAGTGTGATTTATTAACCACGTGTGGGGCCTTTCTCACGGCTGTTCCTCATTCCAGCTTATGTCAGGCACGTGAGCTATGACTGCCTATTTACACATCGTTTGCATCTGTTTTCTGCTTCTGCCCATAAATACAGATTTGCGTCAGGTTAACGTGACCTGATCTGTGAAGTTATGAAGTAGAGTGAGTGTCTCTTCTGCCGTGCGTGAAGAAAATGTGAGAAATTAAAAATGCAAAAAGGGAAAATGAGTGTACAAGTGGGTCAAGTACAACAACAACAACAAAAAACAAAAGATAACCATTACAGAACGCACTACAAATCCTCCCTCATGTTCCCCCACCTCATAATGTATCCCCACACTGCCCCCACAGGTGGTGGATGGTAATGCATTGACCTGATAACTGGAGTTGTACAATGCCTTTAATAGCAGAGGGCTGTTTAGTTCTCTTCTTCCCAGGGGCAAAGGGTAATAATGGTTTGATGGGGAAGATATTGCAGGCTGTGACCTCATTTAGATTCAGGATGTGTTTCACTGGACTGAGAGAGCGGTTTTGTATAGTCTCTCTCTCTCTCTCTCTCTCGCTCTCTCTCTCTATCTGTGTGTGTGTCTGTGTGTGTGTGTGTTTCTGTCTGATTGTGTCCTTCTTGGTGACATGCTTAAGAGAGATGAGTTATCAGAAATTGAGGGCATCCATCAAACTATTAATTATCCACTCCACCCTCTCTACGGGGATGGAGGGGCATCTCATGGTCATCTGTGCTCGTCATCATATTTTCCCCCAGCCCCCTGTTTCTCTGGCCCTGCTCTCTAATGCTACCAGCTGACAGGAGTGCAGACAAGGGGAGGGAAAGAGAAGACGAAGAAACATCATCTCGACTGAGCTGTTTAAGCTGAAGGATGTTCAGTGTCTGACAATAGACACTGAAAAGCTGAGTGACACTGCTTGGTGGAGCACAAAGCAGTGTCACTCAGCTTTTCCTGGAGGGACTGGAGACACTCCTCAGCACTCTCTTGAGAACAAAAGTGTGAATGCACACACACAAGCAGTTGGTCACAATATCCTGAATTATTATGTTTTTGATATTATTTTAGCACATTACAAGTCATTAATATTCTGTACTGTAATCCTTTTGAAAAACAGGTGTGATTTAACCCATCTATAATGCAAAACAATTTAATCATGTTTAATTGTTTAGTTAATTAAATAGATAATGAAAGCAAGTTGCACAATGGATGATTAAATTAATACTCATCGAGCAAATCAACTGCTTGCGGCGCTGTCCAAACACTGTGGACTTTACAGCTATTTATCAAGATTTTACTGTTGACTGTGCTTTTAAGTTGAGTTTGCTTTTATTCGCTGTAGCAAAGCCACAACAAAAAATGTCACTTAAACAAGCTAACAGCTCTGTTATATTTATGCTGAACTATGATTCAAATTAAGACCAGGCGGACACATGTGGGCATGTGCAGATAATGCATGATCATCTCACTTATTTCCAATGCAAACATGTACCTCATCTTCTTATCACTTTTACACAAAGGACAGCTTGACACATTTCACACATTAACACCTCCTCAGTCCCAGAAGGGAGAGGCAGCCCCTTTTACCTCTATGAACTCGCTTGTGTGAGAACATTTGGGAACTTGTGGATATTTGTAGCATTAAGAAGCTACTAATTAGGGATCAAACATCTGAGAAAACTGTGAAACTGTTGGGGTTGTAAACAGCCTGCCAGCCGACCTTTTCACCGCCCGCACATTCACAATTCAACATGTGCAATCGTTGTGAAAGGTGCAGAGAAATAAGGTGCAATGTGAGGAAAGACGTGAAGCACTGAGGTGAGGGCGGCGAGCAGCCCATCACCCGCGATGGCCTTTGCCACCTTCCAGCAAGGCTTGTTGACTGCTGCCTGAGCAGGCTTAACACGGCCTGTCGCTGTGGATCTGAGTAATCACCTCAAGCCTCCACAGAGAATGAGAGAGAGATGAGGAGGAGGGAGGAGAGATGGAGAAACAAATAAAGAGGTGGAGCTATTTGGACAAAGAGGCATAGTTGATCGGGTGGGTGTGGGTAGGACATCCCTTCCTTTCCTGCACACACACACATACACACACACACACACCTTCAAGTAGATGCATTTTGGCATGTGTAGTTTGGAACAGAAGGACAGTGCAGCTATTTCTGTCGCAGAGTAACAGCTGGCATCGCTCTGTCTTGCATCTATTTCCCTATCCCTTCTCCCCCCCAGCTTTCCTCAACTTTAGTTTCTTGTTTGTCAAATCAATATCTCTATTTTCTATCAAATTTTTATTGAGGCTTCCCAGTAGTTAGATCTTTATCGAGACGCTACTGTAAGGAAGTAGGAAAAAAGATACCAGAGATATAGGAGTCCCGTATAAGCTTAGAAGCATTTATAGTTTAAGACCCAGAGTCTTGCCATCCCCTACATCACATCTGTCGCTGCCTACAGAATAAGCAAGTGTGTTTCTACGCATGCTTGTGCTTTGCTTTGACTTATGTGGGTCATTGATGCCCTACGGTATGGCATGCCCAGTCCTGCAGTGGAGGTGTGCTGCTGATGTCGGTTTGCATTTAGCAGGGCAGGATGATTAACCAGGGATGTGTCCTTGTTAATACTGAGAAGAAGAGCCAGGAGAAAGAAATGTTGATCTCTTAAATGGGAGATGGATCCAGAGAGGTCAGCCTTGGGAGCTGATCATTAACAGTGATGGATAATGGGGACAGTGTGGACATGTGGGAGGCTCACAATACTGCCAATAAATAACCATTTTTTTTCCCCCTGCAAGTTTAAAACATTAGAAAATGATTCTGTAGTGATTCTGAGTGGATTGTAGGTGAAAATAAAGGGTATTAATTGACATTCAAGAAAAAGTTAGTGCATCTCCAACCATGCTTCATTGTAATATTTGGAAATATTACTGACTACAGATCTTTTACAGCAGGTTCTGATTTTGGGTGCATGCGTGCTTTTATATGTGTGTGTGTTTGAGCAGCGAGGGTGCGTATTGGAGGGGAAACACTCTTTTCCTGAGCTTGGGGAAAAGGAAGGAAGTCATCTCCAATAACCAACACACACTGTAGTACTTGTAGCACTGTAGTGCTCCCACATACAGTAGTTCTAGGAATAGACTATGACTTCTGCACATGAACACACCCACCTTGCAGGGCCTGTCCGTTATTATTAAATCCATATCTTATTCTGCATCCAGATAGATTATGGGATGACCACCATGACTAACATCATCCCTGTTCCAAATATTTATAGTGTAGGTGGCCTGTGGTTCATACTTTTATAATATAGCAACTCTTTCTTATAATGTCCTCCTCCTGCTGGAGGGTTACCAAGAGATCCTGCTTCTCTCTGGCCCACCTCTGTAAACAGGATGCTCACGTGGGAGTCCCACCCATCTCCGTGCTTCCTCCAGCGTGCATTCCCATGGCCAGACAAAAACGTTTGCCTCCATCCGAGTCATCCCACGTCCGTGCGAGACGGTAGTAAACGGCAAACATCCGCACAGGAGAGGCTTTCAGACTTCTCTCGTCACAAAAGCAACCCACTCGAGCTGTCTATATTGTTCTGGCTCTGCAAATTCTCTTGCCATATTTGGTCCTCCTTTCTTTTCTTTTTTTTTTTTTGATGGGGGGGGGGGGGGGTCCACAATGAGATGGATGCACATATGGAGATGGTTAATCACTGTCACTGTGTCAGTGTGTGGATGTGGATGTCAGCAAGGGGAAGAGTAGGAGGAGGAGCAGGGTGCGTGTGTTTGTGCATATGCTTGTGTGGGAGAGAGCACATTCCAACAAAAGGCCTAAAAATAGTAGGAATATGCCCATGTGACATATTGAGGCTAAAAGCTTGTGAATAATTTGTCTAATGCAACACATACCCCCTTCCTAAGCTCAGTCATGAAAATATGCGCCTGCTGGTTACCTCTGCCAGCCAGTGAAGTTGGAAGGGGGTAACCAGTCTGTTGAGTCACACCACTCAGTTTGTCTCAGTAAGCAAGGCATAGCGTGGATTTGGATGAAATTTGGTGGACCATAGCCTCTAGTTTAAAGAATGCTTCTTTGGATTTTGGCAGTAATCTGGAATTAAAGATTTAGGCACACCATGCTACATTCATTTCCCCTCTCCTTTTGTTTTGATTTAGAACAGATACACTAATATTAGCTGCAGTTCATGTACTTAAACCAAGACAACCGGTATAAGCTTATCTTTCTAAAGGAACCTAAATAGCAACAATATCAGTATATTACGATTAAAATATGTCTTTAATTGTTTCGCTGGCAAATATTTCCCTATAAAAATCATGCATTTAATTTGTCTCCTTATCTCATTTTCTTGTACTATTTCGTACATCAGTTCAAATTTATCCCAGGAATTGGTTCAGCAATACGCAACAGGCATTTTAACTTCCAAATAAGTGAGTGAGGTTTTATGATTTAGACTTGATTAAATCACTGACTGTGTGGTTCTTACATGCTCTTTGTTTTAAAGCCGTATCTGGGCAAGTTACCTTACATCAGTAATGAAACCGGTGCATGAAATTTTATGGTGCTGAACACAGCTGATGGCCCGAACTGTGAAAATAAGACCCAGGTTGTTAAAAAACTTTACTTTTTACCATTTTGTCTACTCTCCTCTTCACTCTAACCAGCGTGTATACCACACACAAGTGTACACACACTCACAGCAGTACAAATACACATCCATTTAATAGCTTTTTATGTGGAGTGGACAGCGATGGCGACCCTTTAAAGAGAGATAAAAAACCTGCAATTTCGTTCGCTCCCTGCACACTCCACTTGTTTCCGGAGTGCAATTAAATGAGTGTGGAGATCAACAATGAAGGGGAGGCAGGGAACGGACGATGGACAGCTTGGAGGTTTTGGGATTGTATCTGATTTTCTGTCTTGAAAGAAAAAGTGGCACAAACTCATTTCAACAGATTCACTTTTTTGTTTTTGGTTTTTTTGTCTTTTTTTCTAACGTATCAAACAGCAGAGTGTTTATGGCCCTTTGAATGTCATGCCATCAAATTTCATATTGAGTTGTAATTTGGCAGATTTTTAATTCCATGTAAATTGGACCAAATGAAATGTTTCTGTGCAGTACAGAAATATTCCTCCGTCCAAATTTAGAGAAGGATATGGACAGTTAGAATTCTTCATGTAATCATAATACCTTAAGAGGTCTAATTTTAGTAAGGAATTATCAGTAAAAACATTATTAAGTATTACACATGTCTTTCATATGCAGATATCTCATTAAAATATATTTATCCATATTTATCTCTGATCACTGCTGTGAAGTCACTGCAGTCTGCCAGAGCACAGAGATAAGTTACAAAAAAGAGGTGTGCTTTTATGCTATTTAAATTGTCACACACAGTATATATTATAGATACCTTCACAGCTTTGTGCACAGTGTGAACTTCTTTTGCTAGTGTAGGACCATATTTAAGGTGGCATTGCCTCCAGGCAGGTTTATAAATAGTCCCTCACTTAAAGGAGTAAAACATATATCTTTCTATCCAAGAACCACCCACTGTGTTATAGCAGTTTTGCTTCATTCTGTTTCACACGTCTAATTTCTCATTTATTGCTAGATTATTATTTTGTCGTGGAATAAATGCTATTGGGAAGGTCTGACACGTGGGTCTAACGTATGACATTATAACTGATAGTGTTGCATTCCCGTTTGTTTCAGAAAATTAAATTAGTAAGACATCGTTGTACAGTTGTTCACAGGCTTGTGCACTTTTGCATGTCCTCTGCTTACTGTTTAAGTATATCAAGACATGTCTCCCTTGTAGGCAAACATGACTCATGTGCTCGTATACACAGCATCTAAGCGAAGCAAATTGCAAACTAGGCTGCTGGTTCTGAGTGAACACAAGATTAGCTTGTAGAGCAGGGGAAAGGTCAGGACTCAGTGGCTGTGGATGTTTTGTTTTTTTGTTTTTTTTATTTTTTGTTTATTTTTTTTAAATTATGATTGCCAGTTTGTATAAGACTCTGCTTCTTGAACAAAGTGAATTCAGCATATTAGTGACAATCATTTGGATAAAATATGTATGCACTGTCATGACCTCAGGTTTAGCTACATCAGCTCGAATAGGCAGTCCTCTGCTCAGAACATTATTAAAGTCTGCTGAGCGTGTTTCAGTGTGCAGTAAAGTAATCCACTGCGTTAGCCTTACTGTCCGCATCTGAAAGACCTGAATTATTTAAAGCCATGAGAGTGTGTGCAAGTTCACACTTGCTTACCCTACTGACTCTTCCTTACTTCTCTCACCTTCACGTGCCCTCCTCTGCTTTGGCCCATGTGTTTTGGAGTGAAGTGAAATATGTGTGAAAGAGACAGTTCAAGAATGATGTCGCTAGTTTACAGTACACCATCAGATGTGAGACATTTTCTACGCTGAGTGCTACGTGCTATGTGATATGTGCTACATGCCACGAGCAAAAGACATAAAACCATATATGAAATGAGGAAACCGAAAGGCAGGCAGCTGAGCAGATAGAAGAGAGACGACAGGGGTGGGTGGGGGTTGGGGTGGGGGTGGGGGAGACGACGACAGAGCAAGCTAGCCCTGAGAGGTTTTTGCGGAGGTGGAGGTAGACAGAAAGCAGGTGGATGTTTCCACAGGACGATAAGACAGCCTGGCTGACAGAACACCTGATAAGCAGCCTGACTGTCAGGTTTGGCAGGCTGGTGGTGAAGAGAGGACGGGGCATTGAGGAGAGGTAGACAGATGAGTAAAACCCAATGAAGCAGCTCAGAAATTGTAAGAGAAGGTGCACCTGGTATTGAATTTGAGACTATTAATGTAGAGCTGCACTGAATGCAAATCCAGACTATTCAATTCCATGTGCAAAGTAGGACATCCAAGCTTGTGACAGTTGTGCTGAATGCTTTTAGATTTTGTGAGAACCTGACATTGTGAGTGTATTTCCTATTTTGTGGAAGTATTTATTGACTACCTGTTGGCAGCTGATTTGTCCAGTTCTTTGGTTTATGACCAAATACCAGGGAACTTATTCCCCTCAGCCTCGTTTGTAATTTGTGTTTCATGCTTTTTAGCAAATGTTAGCACATCAGTAGCCTGCTGACATTAGCCAGCCAAGTAGCCAGCATGGCTAAAGGCTCTCCTAATCTTGTTTGGTTTTGACTTAATGTATTTATAAGTGGTGTTGTGCACCTTTCTTGAAAATTACTGCTATGAAAAAGGTCATAGCACGCTCATTCGTTTCTTTTAACAGCCTAAATGAGGATTTAACAAACTTGCGTTAAGCAGCACTAACCACATAAAATCTTTCTTTGTTGCAGGGAAGCCCCAAAGCATCGAAAGCTCGGAGCGGGTCCAGCTGTCAGGGACATACAACGTTCGAAAAGGGAAGCTCCAGCTACCGGTCAACCGCTGGACCAGGCGGCAGGTCATCCTGTGTGGCACCTGCCTCATTGTCTCCTCTGTAAAGGAGAGCCAGACAGGGAAGATGCACATCCTGCCACTGATTGGAGGAAAGGTATGTCCCAGTCATACCACAGCAGTGCATGGCTGCCATCACATGATGTTTTCTTTCTCATCCTGGTCTTTTATGGTGATTATACATAATTTATGCTCGGGATCATAAACTCATAATGTCATATCAGCACTGAGTGACCTTATAAAGTCACTCTTACAACCCTCTGCAAATGTGACATCCAGTAATGCTTCCTATGTTGTTCATTTTAGCTTCAGGCCAGACAGCCAAGCCTAGTTTTTAGTTGTCAAGATGTTTTCGGGATGTTTCCGTCCGTTTCTAATCTGGAGTCAAGACGTGCTTTAATGTTTAGTGTACTGTAATACTACTGCACTCAAGTAGCCTTATTTCTCTCTGTACTTTTTCCAAAGTGCTTCCTTAAAAATGACCTTTATCCATTTATTGCTTTATGGTTTTGTGTATCTGCAAGGCCACTAAATAAGCTCCAAGCCCTCTCCTGAAAGGCCCTTTCTACCCGGCACAAAAGACACTCCATAATCTGCCACACCCAGTTTATAAATTTCGCACACAAAACATGACCTCTTGTCAACCATTCATCCATACACTGGCTCTCCATGTGCCTGCATGTGGTGAGTTTGTGTATGCATGCCAGTGTTCTATTGAAAAACCTTAACTAGTCAGCCATTTATTCATGCACACCATGTGGTTTAGTGTGTGTGACTCTGCGTGTCTAAAACGCGATTTCACATACATTTACTCTCGCTCATCTCACGCACATTTGTTCATTATATGATCATGCGTGCCTTATATATTTTCACAAGTGTGCTTCCGGCTGACTGAATTTATCTGCCCCGCAGCGATTAAGCATCTCATTTCCTTGGACAGCAACTGTTAAACTGTTCCTAATAACAACGAATCAATAGAGATGTCCGTGTGTCAGGTTTTCTTCTTTGTTTCCTTTTTTTTTTTGACACTAATTCTACAAGCACGGGGTCATTGTTTATATTCAGAGGTCAGAAATGTCTGTATTTCAGAGTGTAATGTGACTGCTGTGTGTGTGTGTCATGGTGCAGGTGGAGGAGGTGAAGAAGCACAATCACTGCTTGGCCTTCAGCTCAGCAGGGCCTCAGAGTCAGACCTACTACGTCAGCTTTGACAGCTTCACGGAGCACCTGCGCTGGCACAGACACGCAGCCAAGGTACTGTGTGTGTGTGTGTGTGTGTGTGTGTGTGTGCATGAGAGTTAGAGAAAGAAAAAGGAGGACATAAGCATATGCTCCCAGGCTACTTACGGGTCAGCTGCGTTGTATATCAGAGCATGCGTGACTGCAAGATGAAGTATGAAAATGTGGCACTGCACCCACCACAATCCCAATGCTCATATGAGCTGAGTGGATGGAAAACGGCACATATTTCACTGCTGTCCAGTCTGTGGTATGCAACACTGGAAGTGTGTCTTGGTGCACTTGCACACATATACACCACTCATGGCTCTCTCCTTTCTGTCATCTGAACTCAAGTAGGCCATAGCCAGAAAACCTCTTTTCTAAATATTAACAGGGACATGCATGTCACGAGCACCCAGAGGGCCACTCAGAATAGAAGCCTGGATAGAGGCAGCACGTGCCCCAGTGACGACTGCTGAGCCTCTAGCTAACTGTGCTCTGAAAAGCTCCAGTTCACAGGCCGCAGATTTTCTTCTTTAGGACAACGTTGATTCTTATGCTGTAGTTTCCTTTTAGACAGCACGTGTATGTACAGTATATGTCAATGTGTGTGTAAATTTGACTGACAAATGTTACCTGTTCTGCACACCTGCAGTTAACTAGATTACACAATGATGTAATGTGTGATGTTAGATCACTAACCTGTTGGACTTTCCCTTGACTTCTCCTGACTCACTAATCCTAAGAAGATTGCCCATTGAATGACATTTGACCCCTTAGCTGCAGGCTATGCACCAGTAAAGTCTTGTGTAGTAGAGATAATCCTTTTTAACTCCACATCTCTCTTTCTCTCTACTCCTCTCGCTTTTCCCCACCTCCATCTAGATGGTGTCTCAGAGAATCAACTCAGTAGATCTGTCCTGCTGCAGTCTGGAGCAACTTCCTCCCAACCTCTTCTACAGCCAGGACCTCACCCACCTCAACCTCAAACACAACTTCCTGCCAGCAGACCAGCGGCTGCAGCAGCTGCAGAGGTACCGTGCCACTGTAGATCTACAGTAAACACACCTGGGAAAAAATTATAAGGAGAAGGGAAGAGACAGGAAGAAATGAAAGAAAATAAAGGAGTGGATGCACTTGGTTACAGGTTGAGAGAGAGACAGTCAAGGGTGGTTTGGATGGGCTGGTTCGGGCATGATGAAACTTGAGAGGGTTTAGCAAAGCTTAGCATAATTTGGGCACAACAGGAGCTGGGCTGGGCTGTTGTACAAGGAGGGGAGAGACAAGACACTTATACAATGAGGCTTCACTGGACTCAGCAGGTCATGGCTGGCTGGTTTGGACAACACAGCTTTGGCCTGCAATTTGCAAGCCATCCACCTGAGCAGTCTAGGACTTGGGCCACTGGCAATCAAGGACCAAAGAGGCTAGCCAGGCCTGTGCTGGGCCAGGATAGGCCAAATGAGCCCGGAGCCCAGAAGGGTAGATTCGTCTGCAGGGAAGCTTTTAATGTGCCTGGCCTCCCTCACTCTCTCTCTCTGTGGGCACCATCTGCTGCATGCTTATCATGGTCCCAGATTAAAGCCACAGCCAAGACACGCACGTGTCCGTGCGTGTGCGCATCCATGCACATGTATTCATGTACACAGTGCCTGTGAATGTGAAAATTGTTGCCATTTAACTGAGTAAATTTGTGCGTGTGTATTAGCAATGTTTGCAGGATGGAGTGTCTGTATGTGTGGGAGAGTCGTGTTCTTGTATGCAACAGAAGAAAGTGGCTGCAGGCTACAGATTTGGGGTCAGTGCATGTAAAGTCTAGATACAGTATGGCATCTGCTTTGTTTTTTTTTTAAGATGACTGCACCGACATGAATGTGTATTTCTGCGTATGTATGGCTGCGCATGTATAATCTTGCATGTCTGTGCGTCATCCTGAAAGAAAATTATGAATGAGTAGGAGGTCAGGATTTTATGATGCTCTACCATAGTCATTTTCTGAAACATCCTTTTTATTTTTTAATCCTCAGAATTATGACTGGTGTTAAAAAGACATCAGTGAAAGAGGGGGAATAAGTAGTTTTTAAATCTGAGCGAGTGATGCACAGCTCCCCTGCTGGTCAAGCGGGATGACATCCATTTAGCTTTGCCAAACCAAAGTAGGCTCATCCGCATTTGACCCAGCATGACAGAAAAAGAGGTCAGTAATGAGAAAGAGACGAATAGTTAGCTGGAAATAGAGGCGTTTTGACAGAAACATGTAGCGGAGTACTCGCTTTGCCCCGGAGAGACTGAAGTCAAAAGAGCTGGAGTCAGGAACAGTAATACTCTGTGTGCAGAGTCTCCATGAATGTGGGTGTATGTGTTTTGGTGTGAATAGTTGTGTGAGAGTCTGTTTTTGTTTCAGTATAAACACTTGCTTTCTCTGACATCTAACCATGGGGTCATAGCGCTTTGTATTTTTCCAAGAGCAGTGGAATGTGTGAACCTGCCACATGCCTCTCCTCTCCTCTGTATTTTCTCTCTGGCCCAATACTCGCTGGTGGGTGATTTGCCAATCAGATATGCATAATCACTTGTCTGGGATACTAGCTCCTTCCTTTGGCATGGGATTTTCTTCCCAGCATGCATCTTTCTGTGAGACAGAGGTCGTCGCTCACTATGGGGAATAGGTGACGCGCCATGCATATGATTGAACCTTTGGCCTCTTTATTTACATATGTATGATAGTTTAGCAAGTTATGAAGGGCATAAAAGTAATGGAAATGTGAAGGGGGTTGGAAACTGTTGGAAGCTGGACAAAGACAAAATGTGAGATGAAAGGGGGTATGCGTGAGAATTACTCAGCAGATTGTAGAGGTTGATTTAATGGTGGAATGACATTTTCCCACACACCCTCTCCCCGCCCTCAGCTGGAATTACTTGGCGACCCTAATCAATAGCCCTGACGTGTTGGATGCCTTTTTTCCTCTATCACCACGTTATACTGTGTGTATGTGTGTGTAACCTGTGTGTGTACACAGGGAGTGAAAACAAGTGGTGCCAGTTTAAGCAGCTGCTCCAGCCTGCGGTGCTAATATGGCATCCTGCCCATCGCCCGCTTGGCATGGCTGCTCTACCTCTCTCTCTGTGTGCACATGCTAGGTGATAGCAGGTTGTACGTGTGTGTCTGTATGTGGGTAGATGGATAAATAAAGACAGTCCAGAGAGTCCTTTCCCCTGCTTCACCCTGTCCCCCGCCCTCCCTCCCCCGAGGGGCGAACCCCTTCTGAAGGTCACCGCTCTGCTGTAGAACGCCACTCCAAATGCCGCTGGTCACTGGTGTTTGAATGAACAACACAGACGTCAGTGCTGCACTTGTTTGCTCAACAATAAAATGTGAAGGATTAGTCCTCCTATTATTAAAGGGCTTTGTTTATGCGTATGTTGAATCTGTGTGTTCACTTAAACAAATTCAGTGTAAGCTATACTTTGCTATGTTGCCCAAGGATATATTCATTAATATATTTATGAATATCTTCTACTCTCTTGCAATATTCATGTTGACACGAAACAACTACATCTTCAATCACTCACTCATATTTCTCTTCTCTTCTCTTCTCTTCTCTTCTCTTCTCTTCTCTTCTCTTCTCTTCTCTTCTCTTCTCTTCTCATCCTCACCCAATTTGTAATCAATACTCTGTGTTTCCAGATTTTCTCGTCTTCGGAGCCTCAACCTATCCAACAACCACCTTGGTCAGTTCCCCCTGGCCATCTGTGACATCCCCACGCTGACAGAGGTCAACCTCAGCTGCAACTACCTGGTCTCTGTCCCCTCCTCTGTGGGAGCCATGACCAAGTAAGTAGCAGCAGGAAGTCACCGAGGATACAGACCTGACGTTAATATGATGGGAAGCTACGGTACTTAGGTTGTAAGATCAATATCTTTGCTAAACTCATAGAATAAATGTACCAGTAAAGTTCAGATGTGTTGTAGCCCTATTCTCCATATGGTTAAGTAGTTCTTCCTTTGTTGTTCTGTTGAGCTTGTTTTTGGTGTTTACCTTACCTCTCCCTGTTACTGGCCCATGATGTTGGTAATCACCCAGCTCGTTCAGCCATTGGGGCCAATGCTTGCTTGCGCTGATGCTATCTCGGGCCTGGGAACCCAGTGAACCTTTTCACAAACCAGCCACATTTCTGTCGGATTGAGTGTCAAAAGTTTACATAGTCAAATGTTACCTAGCAACAGCCACCGTGGTGTTCTTTGCTAGTTTCAACACGTGAGCAAACAACAACACAACTTGTGCAGATCATCTGTGGTGCTTGCCTGTGACATTTTGCCTCAGTCATGGCCTGTGTGTCGTCCGTTAAATTACGTGAGTGCACTGCAGTCCGTTCTTACATTCCTGCATTTCTTTTGTGGACTCTATTGCCAGTAACGAGACATTGTTGTCACAAATTTTTGTTGTGTTTAAGCCATCATTTTCAAGAGGATTTAGCAAATCTGATTTTGCTGTCTGAAAATCCTTCCCTTTTCTCACTGGAATGCTCAGAACATTTAGAGTTTTGGTTGAGCTCCAGTATCAGCCCTCATGCTTTTTGCTCACTCTTCTGTACTGCCAGCAAAATAAAAATATGTAAAATTAAATCAAATATGGATCTTAAACTCGTTAATTCATGCATTATTCTGTCTAATTTATCTCACCATGACAAGAGGGAATACATAGATTAAGGGAGTCATTTAGTAGCTGGTTCAGTACTGACACATGATTAGCACTTATAATGTAAACCCAAACCACGTTTGAAACCTAACATACCATCAGAAAACTGGGTTGCAACCATGATAAGTTAATCTGCAGGAATAATCGGTAAGTCTGTAGATTCTTGAAGTGGCCGGTAGGGCACTTATGCTGCCACCGCCATCTGCTGGATCTTAAATGTACTGATGACAGTGTTACTGATCCTGGGCCACACTACCTGTGCAAATAAAGAAAATTCAGTCTGATCTCGTGTCCTTCTTTCAGTTTGCAGACTTTCCTGTTGGACGGCAACAGTTTAGATGATCTGCCTGATGAGTTGGGTTCCCTCCAGAGGCTGAGTTACATAGGCCTTTCCTTCAACCAGTTCAACCACGTGCCCCAGGTGTTGGAGCAGCTGGCCTCCATGGAGAAGCTGTGCATGGCTGGAAACAGCCTAGAAACCCTCACCCTGCAGAATTTCAGGCTGCTCCGTGTCAAGCATATCGATCTAAGGTACACCAACGAGGACGGATTTTTACAAATATTAAAAAAAAATTTAAAAAAATTGTAATACAATTGTAGATTGATTGAGATTGTAATGCAACTTTTGTGATTGAATTCTGAGAACTTTGCCAAGAATAATTATCACTGCGAGTCCTGAGAAGTGCACTCAATGACATGTTATCCCACAAATAATAGAAACAAAAACACTGAGAGGAAGCCAAGACACGATCAAACAGCCAGACAGCACGGAATCAGCAAATCATTTGCTTGTAGTGGCTCCGTCAGGTGTCTTCTTGCTGCTAAAACACAGAGCTGGAATGACTTGCACTCTTTTTCCAGTTAATTCTTCACTCCTTCTGAGTTTGTTTGGACACGGTCAGTAAATACATTTGTCACCTGTTTGGGCAAAGATCACTTGGTACCTGTGATGAGGATGAACATCATTTGAGACCTTCTGGAAAGTCTGTTTTTATTTCAACATTCTTATTTATCAATTTTTCTTCATATTGGCTCTTTTCATCACAAACACTTATGCAATTGTTGTTTTTGATTGAATATAGGAAGCCAAATTCTGGTATTTGTTAATGGAACAGCATAATACATTTGTGTCTTTCATGTCTCATCAGTTTCTTTAATGCCTGAATGTTTGAACATTGTAAGATATCAACAATTTGCAATAAAGTTATCTTATCTTATCTTATCTTATATCATCAGTAGGTGACAGAATTCATTTAAACTGAACATTCACTTTGTGAAACAGAGGACACTCGTATCAATGTTGTGTGCCCAACAACAGCTGAGTCCTAAACATGACTCAAAAAAGCTGCTCCATATATCAGCCGTCACCTGAGGCGTGTTCCCTGCCTTACAAGAAAGGCCACAGCCTGTGCAGTTCAACCTGATCCAATTGGAGCTGAACCTTTGCCTCCTCCTTGTTCCCTCTGTCAGGTTGAATAAGATCTCCAGAATGGTGCCAGACGAGCCTGACCTGTTGAGGCACGTGACCCAGCTGGATGTGAGGGATAACAGGCTGACAGACCTGGACGCCTCTGTCTTCCCCAGGTTGGAGGTGCTTCACTGTGAGAGGAACCGCATCGCCAGCCTCAAGGCCAAGGGTTGCGTGCTCAAAGGCATCTACGCCTCCAGCAACGGTGGGTTCTGGTACACTGGACGTGTTCTCTCCGAGGGCAATCATGTGTGGTTAGAAAAGACAGATTCCCTCCTCTCTCACATTACCATCACATCACTGGTCTCTAAACTTGGGGGAATCCTCTCTGAACCTGTAACATAGGTTATGTTACAGGTTGACGAAACGTCCCTGATGTTTTTTAGCATTTAACATCATAACTTCATTTCCTCTCATGATTCTCTCTATATCCATTCATTTTTCTTATCAATGCTGCACTGTCATTGTCCCTCTCTAACTTGCCCCCCCCCCCCCCCCACACTCAAATGCTGCCCTCCATTTCCTATCTATCCACTTTTGTAATAGACCGCGTTTGTCCTTGCTGTAGGTTAATGTGTTTGGATTTCTCCCTACAGAGCTACGACAACTCGATGTCAGCCCTGTGCCCTCCAATCTTAGTTTCATGGACATCTCAAGGTGAGAAAAAGCCCACACAGAACGCATACACAAAAGGGAATGCAACTCTAACTGGATGAAAGTTTTGGAAATAGAGTTCATTCACAGTACACTCTCTCTGACCGAGAAAGAGAATAATGACTATTACTATGCAGCTAAATACTCTGTTTTGTATTTTCTAGAGCAGGACTGTTAGGAATTCAAATACATGCTGTATCTCAGTACATTATATTCCAGGTCAGGTATCTCGCCTTACAAACTGGACGTTGTTTATCATCAGCATGATCATACCCTCTCCTCCTGCAGGAACCATATGGAGTCCTTGCCAGACTGGCTGTGTGAAGCTAAGAAACTTGAAGTTTTGGACGTGAGCCACAACCTCATCACTGAGCTCCCGGCGCGGTGAGTGTCTGTAAGCCTGTAAATGTACAGTATGTTGCTGCATTATGCTCCCCGCCCTTTTGCCGGCCAGTCATCTATCCCCCATAGAGCCTCATAAATCACACAGATAGCCTGTAACCTCCCAGCCTTCGTCCATTCTCCTCCTCTTTTTATAGCCTTTTAGAAGGTCAGCTCAGAGGCAGCTCACTTTCTCCTCTTCTCTCTGTCTCGCATCGGCTCTGTCAGCCTTCCTGCCCCTGATTCTCTCTTTTCATTTGTCTCTTTCTCTTTCTCCATCTCTTCCTCTGGTTCCCTCATTGTCTGCAGATTTATTTTTTACCCAATAAGTGTCAGGATGATGAATTCCAGCTGCAGGCTCCACTAGAGGCTCTGCTGTTTTCTGTTTTCACGTCCTCATCCTCATCCTCATCCTCATTTCCACAACTGTTTCAGTCTGCTTCAGTCCATTTGTTCACGAGCCTGTTGTGCGGAAGAATCATGCGTCACCTGCTCACCAACCGTATAACTATTTACCCATATACCTATCTGCACATCTGTACACCACTGTAGGTCTACAAGAGTCTGCATGTTTATTCTTAATGTTCTAGCACTGACCCAAGTGTCTGCATGTTGTTCATGCCGCAGGTTGTTATGCAGCAACAGTCTGAGGAAACTGAGTGCAGGACATAACCAGTTGCAGAAGCTGCCTGAAAGAGTGGAGCGCCCTCTGCTGGAGGTTTTAGACATACAGCACAATCAACTGGTGGAGCTGCCCTGCAACCTGTTCCTCAAATCTGACAGGTAACATTGGTCATCAGCTGAAGCTGATTTGTTTCTTATCAGACAATGCATGTGACATTCGACAGGAAGATTAAGCTTAAGGAAAAATGCAGGTGTATGAAGATGAAGGACAGAAATGATGAATAAGATTTTAAACGATATCCAAGGTTAAGGATGACAAGCCAATAAAAAGCCAGCAACCTGCACAAGGATGGCTGAAGGAGAGGTTTTAAATTGGTGGGGTGGGGGGGTCATGGAAACAGAAATTCTGTAATTAAAGTGACTCACTACTATTTTTTTTTCATGTCACCATCTGTATATCCCACAAAAATGAGTTTGTACTTGAATTTTGTACTTTCAGCTTACGATGTGTAAATGCATCAGCCAATAAGCTGGAGCACCTGCCACCATCGAGCCTGTCAGAGGAGAGCCACAGCATCCTGCAGGAACTCTACCTGACCAATAACCGGCTGACGGATAAGTGTGTGCCCATGCTAACAGGCCATACACACCTCCGTGTTCTGCACATGGCTTACAACCATCTCCAGACCTTCCCAGCCAGGTAAACAACTTACACCTGCTCTTCTCTCTTGTCTTCTGTATTCTGTATTCTGTATTAGGGCTGGAACTAACAGCTGTTTTAATTATCATTTCATCTGATGATGTATTAATCTGTTCATCATTTAGATGAGAGTCCAACTGATGCTGTTATTGATAAATGAGATTAAAAGCAATCCCGTAACAATTATCACTGGCAGATATTCATGGTTTTACATGAACACATAATATAAACAAAAAGTAATGACACCATAACTTTGGTTTTCTTGAACTGTGACAAAGATCTGAATTGGGTCAGTTGAAATGTAGTGGTGAACTCTGAATAACCTCAAACTGTTTCTTTGGTATTTCTGTACTTAATGGCATGCATATACCCAGACACAAACATATCAGCAATGTAGATTCGGCCAAAATATAGCTGTTGATTTATGTGGATTATAATGTCAGAAGTGTTCAACACCTCACAATACAACACAATTTAGTCAGGCTTCATGTATATGTACATACATATAATGAAACAGGCGGCAAATCTGCACATTTGCAATGCTTGAACACTGCTTATACTGATCATTTTACATGCCTAGCTCACCTAGTGCTTTCCTATTAATTCTTCAGTAAAATGGCCAAGTTGGAGGAGTTGGAGGAGGTGGACCTGAGTGGAAATATGCTGAAGACTGTGCCCACCACCATCATGAATTGCCGGCGAATGCACACACTCATCGCCCACTCCAACTCCATCGAGGTCTTTCCTGAGGTCATGCAGCTGATGGAGATGAAAGTAAGACAGTAGTAATAGAACATCTCTGCGTGTCTTTATGTACAGTATTACGTATGAGCCCCCCCCCCCACACCCCCCCAAAAGTATACTGTGTGTACATGTTTGTGAGTATTCACATCTTCCCCCTCTGTTGTCAGTGTGTGGATTTGAGCTGTAATGAGCTGAGTGAAATCACTCTGCCAGAGAATCTGCCCCCCAAGCTTCAGGAGCTGGACCTGACTGGAAATCCTCGTCTCAACCTGGACCACAAAACCCTTGAGCAGCTCAAGTATGTCATTATTTCTCTATCTGTTGTTTTGCTTTCCTTTTCTTTTTATTTTTTGTTATTCATAAGGGTCCGGCTTCCCCCCCAAATTACTGTAATCTAAACTAATCAAAACTTTTACGACAGAAACCACCATGTAGTAAATACCCTGAACAGATTCCTGCCAGTAACTCATGTATCTTTATTCCTCTGCATGATACACTGAATTTCATCTGTTGTTATGTTTTGTTGTTTTTCAGTAATATTCGCTGCTTCCGTATTGATCCGCCTCCGACCTTTTCATCGAATGAGACATCTGGGGGGCCTGCTGTGTGGAGCCATGGTTACACAGAGGCCTCAGGCGTCAAAAACAAGTGAGTTCAACTCAGTCAGTGATTTGAAAAACAAAAAAACAACCAGCATCACACTCGTCCAGTGAAGCCTCACTAATCCAGACCCCTTGTGAATGTGCATTGTTATAAAAGCCAGATGACTCAAATGAAGGAAATATTGAAGCAGTGCTTATTGAAATCATGAATCATGTACAGTCACATGCCAAAACATCTCTGCATGGGCTAAATTCCCAATTCAAGACATTATTGTGCATGCTGAAGATCAGGTTCAAGCAGCTCCCCATATTATGTCAACATTCACTTTTCCGCAAGTGATGTTCATCGGGCAAGTGTGGTTTAATGACGGAGGTTCATACGCACCCAAGGAGCCATAGGAAGTGTTGTCTCTGTGGTTGTGGGAGTAGTATGATCCATGTGTGAACAGTGGAGCTGCTGAAGACATGCCTCACTGATGTCAGGGCCTTTTTCTTTTTTTCCCTTTTTGCTTTCTTTGCAGACTTTGTGTCGCAGCTCTATCAGTGAACAGTTTCTGCGGGAGTCGTGAGGCTCTGTACGGTGTGTTTGATGGGGACAGGAATGTCGAAGTGCCCTACCTTTTGCAATGCACAATGAATGATGTGTTGGCTGAAGAACTACACAAGACCAAGAGTGAAGAGGATTACATGACCAACACCTTCCTCGTCATGCAAAGGTACATGACGGCTCATTTTTTTATCAACTGTTCTTGCTGTAAGTCATCCACAGTATGTTACAATCTACGGAGTGCAGAAATTCTGAATTGTCACTCTTGCCCCTTTTTCTTTTACAACCACAGAAAACTGGGAACTGCAGGGCAGAAACTGGGTGGCTCGGCAGCTTTGTGTCACATTCGCCATGACCCCACTGACCCCGGTGGCTGTTTCACCCTCACAGCTGCTAATGTGGGCAAGTGCCAGGCCATCCTGTGCCGCGATGGAAAGCCATTGTCACTGTCACTGCTTCACAATGTTGAGCTTGAGGAGGAATACCGCAGGATCAGGCAGCACAGGGCCATCATCACTGAGGTACAGAGCGTTGAAGACGTCTCAAGTACACTGAAATCAATAACGAGTACATCAATGTAATTTTAGATGTGCGCTGCATGAGCACTGAGTCGATGTTTATGCTCTCTTCCACAGGACAACAAGGTGAATGGTGTGACCGATTCCACACGAATCATGGGCTACTCCTTCCTTTACCCATCCGTTATCCCTTGTCCATACGTGCAGACAGTCACGCTCACATCCCAGGATGAGTTCTTCATTCTGGGTAGCAGAGGCCTGTGGGATGCTGTGTCACCCACTGAGGCTGTGGAGGCTGTTCGAAACGTCCCGGATGGCCTGGCTGCAGCTAAGAAGCTGTGCACGCTGGCGCAGGGCTATGGCTGCACGGACAGCCTCAGTGCTGTTGTGGTCCAGCTCAGCGTGAGTGAAGACTGTTGCTCCTGCTGCTGTTCTGAGCCTCCCCAGCCACCTCCTAGCCCAGGTTTGGGCCCCTATCCCCCATCTTCCTCTTCCATCAAAGAACGGCCCTCGGATGGCTCCCTCCCGGTGCCACCTTCCTCCTGCAGTGAAATCAGCAGTGAGATCAGTACCAGCGAGATGAGCAGCGAGGTGGGCTCCACAGCCTCGTCTGATGAGCCACCGCAGAGCTCCCTGGTGTTGCTGCACGAGCAGCCTCACCATACTCACCTCCACCTACACCATCCGGGCCACTCACTGTCTATACAGCACCAGCAGGCCCACACGACCGCTCAGCCCTGCCAGTACCTGTTCCCAGGTTCAGAGCTGCCTTCTGCCCGCAGCTGTTGTGCCCTCCATCCTGCCTGCCTGGCAGGCTCCTTCCAGAGGCAGCTGTCCAGTGCCACCTTCTCCAGTGCCCTGTCTGACAACGGGTTGGACAGCGAGGATGAGGAGCCCATTGCTGGTGTTTTCTCTAATGGGAGCCGTGTGGAAGTAGAGGCAGATGTTCACTGCCTCAAAGCAGACTCCGCCTCCTCGTCACCTCAGACATCATTACCCTCATCTTCCAGCCAGGAGCGCACCCTGCTGACGCTTCCACCACCTCCTCCGCCACCGTGCACCCCAGAGCCCCTGGAGGAAGTGGCTGATGTGAGTCTTGGTGAGGCTGATAACGGGCTGGAGAGAGACGAGTCGTGGCAAGGAGCCGGTCCGGGGTGTGGGGATGGAGGAAAGTTGGCAGGCAAAAGAAGGGTTAATGGGTCGGTGGCACGCCAGGAAAAGAGTCACAACCTTATTGAAGTAGCTGCCGACGCCCCCTCTAAAAAGTCTGGGGGTTACTTCACGGCTCCAGCCCAGCCAGACCCAGACGACCAATTCATCATTCCCCCTGAGCTGGAGGAGGAGGTAAAGGAAATCATGAAGCAGCATCAGCAGAGACAGCAGAAGCCACCTGGAACCGATCAGCCCACAGACTACTACGACACACCTCTGTGAACAGCAGCACCACCAACTACAGCCTCATCTCCCTCCCAGCAGCAGCATGCACAGAAGCCTGCCATCAGTCTTTTCTGCATAAGGTTACAAAACAAATGAGTTTCCTCAAGCGGCTGTAAAATGCACATGAAAAAGTTTTGATCATACTTTTTCTAAACAGCCTTCCTCGCACTACACACAGCCTCATCATTGAAGAACCATGCACTGTAACCTGCTCGACCCGTTTTTACCAAGCCACTCATAGAATGAAAGAAGCAAACGAGCCCTTTAATGATACTCTACCCTCCTGAATAGCCTGTGGACACAGCTCTCGGTGTCCATGGTCGTGCCCTTCTCACAGACTGTGGAACGTTGTTTTTTCACTAGACAACAAGCTGAGTATGTAATCAACACTAGTCTCTTTGCAATAGCATTAGTTCGCCACAACACTTGTTAATATGGATAACGATTCCATGGTTTGTTTGTTTGTTTGTTTGCTTTGTAAAAAAAACTTACCATATCTTTTAATGTGAAAGCAGTGAAGTTGCTGAACGAACTTTTTAAAAACAGAGACACATAATCTTTTTATTATCAATGAACTATGACGAATGGTACACCAGTAATACCACACTTAGCTGTTGTAGATAGGGCACTTAAAATACTGTATTTCTTCAGTAAATCATGGCTTTTGGCCTGTAAAATGGCTTAGAAATTTTTTGTAGAAATTTTGAATACTAACTCCTAGGAGTTGCATACTCTTTATGGTGACTCAGTCACTTTTACTAATCTTCTCTGAGAGAAATGGTGATTTTTTTTTTCCAATTATTGTAAATAAGAGAAATGTTGTATACTGATGCTTTTTAAAGGAACTGCGTACCTGTTTGTCGGTGAAGGATTTAGTGGTGGGGAGGATGTTAGGTTCACCATGAGTTTGCTGTTATGGAGGTGTCACCCTCAACCCCACCAATTACAACGTAGACCCACAATTACACACACAAACACACACACAGATGTATATGTGCAGTTACAGGTCAGAAATCCCCACATTCCATGCAGTATAACTACACAGAGTTTCTATGGTTTGTACCACTTTATTTGACTGTGATGTCCTGTAGTCATCACTGTATCTTAAAAACACCAATTGACAGATCTTTGCATGCATGCATATGCAAACACACACACACAAAAAAACACACACATGCACATGCAGAATTAGTCCCACCTCCCTCCTGCAGTAACTGTTATCACCGGCATGACTGTGTCAAGTTCAGTAATACAAACAAATACAGTATATTCACATGGAAAAGAGGCAACACAGATGTGATGTTCCTGTCCTTGGTATAATAAATTTTAAATTTGTGAATATAAGTGATGATGTTTGGAATTGATTTTTTTAAATGATTAATGTACTTTTGATAAGAAATGTTCACATTAGACAGAATTTCAAAATAATTTATTTATAATAATATTCTTAGTTTACTTGACTGTTTTTGCATTGATTGACCAGAAGGGGGCAGTCTCATATAATGTTATGATTGCAGTATATGATTTACCTTTCAGCTAAAAGCCTTCACTGCAAGATATCTATCATATTAAACATACTGAAAAGTGATTTATTTCACTTAGAGTTTTTCCTGCTTGTCACTATATTTTGTCGCTGGCATTGACGTTTGCCATGACGACACTGTTGTCGTTTCCGCGCTTCTTATACTTCCTCTTCACGCATATCACACTGACTGCTGTAATCACCAGCATTGCCCCCAGCACAGACAGAGACGAGGCAAGTGCAAGAATGGTTTTATCCTTGATGGAGCCCTTGTACTGACAGCTGTCCCCGTAGTACCACCAGTCATCACCCACCTCACACCTGGAGAGCAGAGAAAAAGCGTGAGGATGGGAGCCAAAAATCAAGCATGAAGGTATTGCTGTATAGTGTGTATACAGGGTGACGTAAGGTAAATATGAGACCTAATGGGACAAATAACATGGAAAATGATTCAGCACCGATACAGTAGCTTTTATGGGGCATCATCTAGACACAGTCAAGGTCTTAAGGATCAAATATTAGATGTACCAAGACCCCCACACTTACTCATATTTGAGCTCAGAAAGCTCTGACAGAAATAGTTAGGGAATTGCGCTCATTCATTTTCTTGCCCACAACAAGAAGAAAATACATGCAGAGCGTAGGGTCTGCTTGCAGATACCCCACCCCACCCCCGCCACACACTTCTAGTGGGTCATAAATGATTATTGAGAGGGATCATTTTTATACATTCAGTTCAATTGAACTGAATGTCTATATTTTTGTCTATATTTTTTAAAATAAAATTCCTGTGTTAAAAATCTACTTACCGTCACCTTATAGTGTGTTATGAACCATTTGTTAAATGAAAATTTGGACTGCTTAATTTTGTGAAGAGTCAGAAGAGATCCTTTTAGACTTGTTGATTGTTATGTCTGCAGTTTAATGAGCCGATGCTGGTTCGATTTCAGATGACTTTGCATGTCACACGCCCCTCCCCTCCTTCATTTCCTCTCTGCCTCTTCACCTGTCATCAAAAAGGGCACCAAAAATATAATCTAAAAGGAACACACCTGCAAGCAGCCTTCCCCTTGTCCTCCACACACACTCCATTGTTTAGACATTGCACATTTAAGCAAACATCAGAAGAGTCAGCGGTGGTAAATTGTGGAGGTGCGGTTGACGGGTTTGGAGAAGGCAGAGGCTGGGACGCTGTCAGATGAGACACATCTGAAGATGAACAGCAAATGAGAATGTGTTTAATTGGATCCATGTGGAGGAGGATCAAAGAACATGAAATGAACAGGCAATGACTGGATCATGTGACTGACTGTAGTGTTTTTCTGACAAGTGGGCATAGGAATGTATGAATATGAATTATGGATCTAAGTGTGCATCACTGATCCTACAAATATGCATGGATAGCACAGACAAGTATGTATACTAATGGAAAAGTAATTGACATAATGTATGACAGGGTGGACATGGCTTCACAAAAAACAGATAATATAATTGGGTAGCTTTTAGTGTAGCATGTGTCTTATGTCTTGAATATCTTTGAATGCACGAGTTATGTTTAAGTCTTCTGAGTTTATAGTGTAATCTGGTGCTTTTACCCTCCATGGTGAGCAGAAATATGGCATCTCCTCCTTTTATGAAGTCCCTGCTTTTGGCTCGCAGGTGGGTGAGATACACTGCAGTGCCGGCACCTGGCCCTCGGAAATATGTGGAACCATCAGCATCGTTGACCTTAACTCCCACCTTGCGAGGGTCGTCCCAGAAAAACTGACCAGAGTCTGTTGTTGAAAGGATGTAATAAAATATAGTGTTACAGCAACAAGAACATCTTCAAGATTTTTTATTTAAGACAAAGAAATTTGAGTATTTTTGTGACTTTACTTGTTGCCATCATGTTAGGGTCAGTGGTGACACTGCGCTGATTGGACATGCGCTTTTGGATGTGTGGGTGCTGGTCCATCAGCATCATGGTTATCTGCTTCCAGGGGCACGGCCATTTCTGTCCAGTGTCTCCTTCCCGGGCCACCAGATGAGCATAGGCCGACAGCTCACCAGGGTAGCCTTCCCTACCACTGGGGTACAGCCCCATCTGGAAGGTGTAACCCTCCTTAGAGGTGAATGGGGGGCTGAAGATGGCAGTGTCTGTTGGGGTGTTTTCCATAACATCACTGAAGTTTTTCACTCGCCATATGAACTCTGGGCAGGTGGTCTCAGAGAGGTTGATATCGTCCAGTGACAGTCCTCCTGTCAAGGGTCCAGAACCCTCCTTGGTCCCTTGAAAAACAACCCGGAATTTTGTTTTGACGTCCAGACTCACGTGATGCAGTTGCCACAGTTCCTCGGGGGATCCTGTTGCAGCAAGTGAGGTAAAAACATAATATTCACAATGGCCCGATTGTACAAATATGATAGAGATTTTGGTAGAATTTTGTAATATTCACCATCTATGGTCTTTATAAAGCGCAGTTTTCCGTTGGGGTTTGCTTTGTCATACTCTCTGACATAGATCTTCAGTGTGTCGCTGGGGCTGGCGCTGTTGTAGTAGAAGAACTGCAAACACTGGTATCCTCTTTTGGGGTAAACGATCCTGCTCTCCAGCAGAGCCGTATCCCCAGTGTTGGCTGTGCCGGTGCTGAAGTGCATGAAATACCCTGAGCCTAAAGATCAGAATTTTGCTCAATGGGCCAATCTCTCATGAAGCAGTGATTCAAGTCTATCTTAAAAGTTTTCTTTCTGTTTCGTGTGTATGCTGTTTTAAGACAGACATCAGCAAAAAAAACAACCCATGAAGTTATCCTTTAATGCAGACATATCTGTATGTATCTGAACCAGTTGTCATGGACGGTATATTCCTGCAAGATTATTCTCACCAGTGCATTTGCCCATGTTGGAGTAGTCGGTGCTGGGTCCTCCGGCAGCTGTGGAAACTCTGATCCAGTCTGCTGTATCCCCTTGTCCCTGGATCATACCACAGATGTTCTCACGTTCAAAGTCACATGAGTCCAGAAAGGTGGAGCCCTGAGCTAGAAGACATTTCATAGACACATTCATACACCGGTGCAGAACTTTGAACTGCTATAAACGGAACAGTTTTGCAGCAAGGGTAATAATGTTTTGCTTATGCACATAATTCTATGTCCCCTGATTCAGGCAATAATCTATCTAATTGATAGCGGATATCAACATTACAAATAAGCCGATAGCAGTGCAAACTTCTTGTACAGGCAATAAAACACCTGCTGTGGTCTCTTACTGCAGTTATAGAGGCGGTGCAGTTTGAGCAGGTCACTGTCGCTGAACTCCATACGCTGTCCAATCACATCACTGAAAGCTGGGATCTTTGTGACGATGGTGGGCTCGGTGCCATTGCGGAAGGCATTTTTGCTGTAGTGCATCATGGAACCGTAGTCGTAGGGTACGCCGAGAGAGCTGGAGGTGGTGTCGCTGTAGGTGTTAAAGTTGTGTTCTTTACCTGTAGATCACACATAAATGAAGGTGTCAGTGCAGCCATGGTATCATTTCAATCTTTACTGTGACAGCAGACAACAGAGATGTTTCTAAAGGTCACTCTTATCTGTTGTATAAAGATCGATTAGATATCAAATTACTCTTTAATCCCATACATTAAACTTTGATTTTCCAATAGTTAAAAGGGCATAGGTCAGTAAGATCCAAAGTCTGATATTCCTTGATTTGCTGATAATGTCTTTTGCTTATCTTTTTAAGATTATGTAGATGGAAAAACAAGAGCCACACATGCAATAAATCAGCAACTGCATGGAGTGCTTTCCTTCAAGTCCTGCATAACAAACCTCTTCAGAACTGCCTGAACATAAGTGATTTTTCTGATTCATTAGAATGTGAGCTAGTTCACACTCAATCTGACAAACTTATTATCACATGCTTGCTAATAGAAGTCATGAAGAGAGCATGTCATAAAGTGGAAAATGATATGTGGGAGCATGAACAGGCAGTGTTTAATTATGATTTCGTTTTGCTGAGAAATGGCTAGAGGTTCAGTACCCTCTGAGATGCGGTCCCACATGATTCTGACGTAGTCATCACGGTCCGATCTGGACTGCTCATGCCAGAAACCGAGAGCATGAAGGAACTCGTGTTCAATGGTGGCAATGCGGTCACAGTTAGTCCCTATTGACAGTCTCTGCTTCCCAACCCGCCGGTTTCCCACGGAGGAGAAACAACTTTTTGGATAAAAACAAGACATGGCCTATATGAACATGACATCAAAAAGCTCTAATATCTTTTCTCATAATGCATTAATTTTAGAGAAAGTGCAACTCGTCTTGGCGTCTAAACAAACAATAGTATAAAAGTTCTTCTTGACTTACCCATTCCCCTTAAAGATGGAGATGTAGTTTGCTTCTCCACTCCAAGGCTTGAAGTCGATGCAGGTCTTAAGCCTGTACTGCTCAAAGGCCTTGAGAATCACACCTTTTGCATTGATCTCTACAGAGAAGTTGATATATCAAAAATAAACATTGATTTCTGTTGCAGACTTTTGAAACGTGTCATCAGGCAAAAAGTTATATTTATAAGTTAGCTTTACAAAGAAAAAAAAAGGATTTTTGAGCAACCCTAACAGAACAGTAGGGTGAACTAAATTATTACATACAATCTGACAAGTTAAAAAAAAAGTGATAAAAAAAAACAAATAAACAAATACATATATAATATAAATAAAATTTTGTTTTTAAAAGTAACTGTTTTGTGTTTTGTTTTGTGTACTAGTTTGTACCAGACTATGAAATACTCAATTACAAGTAAAAGTACTGCATTCAATATTTGACTCACGTAAAAATACATATCAGTTGGAGCTAATATAGCTACTTTATACAGCACTGAGCAGTTTAAAATCCATTGATTTAACTAATAAAATATTTTATATGTATAACTTAAACTTAAAAGTAAATATAAAATGAAAATACTCATGACAAGTAGAAACAACTAAAAACTGTTCTCAAGTACACACTTTCTACCACTGCTTACAGCAAAATTAATATAGCTGATTGTTCACGTAGAAAAATTCTAAAATTTCTAATAGGCACTCTTACCTAAGTCATCTTCCATATAGTATGGGATGGTCTTTGGCCACCTGTACTGATCTCCTATTATTGAATTTCGAGTTTGCCTCTGTGTCGGCCAAGAAAAGCAATCACAGAAATAAACATGATGAGTCAGGGTTAAACTTTATTTCTCAAAATCCAATTGTGCAGGAGCAAAGTAAAAGCAGTTATCGTAACACACCTCGTCGAGCACAATGTCTCCCTCGACAAGATTCAACCCTGCCGCTATGGACAAAGACAATTGGTTTACAATGGTTAGTTGAATAATAACTTGGAAACATTGAGAGGAACAGTGTCTGTTTGTAATTCTTTTTGCATACCTTCATTTATGTCAAAAATGTCAAGGTCCTGTCCGCCATCCACATCATAGTCTGTGTAAGTAAATATGATATTGGAATAAAGGTGAAGAAATTTCAAATTAAAGTGACAAAAAAGTGACAATAATGAATGCAATCAAAAAGTACTTACCTAATACTTTTGCTGTGGGCTAAAGGAAACAGAATTAAAATGTAAATGTTACTTATTTACAAGTATAATAAATTCAAGCTCCTTGTTATCATATGACAGCATCTCCACAAAATATGTTCTCACCAAGCAAAAGGTAGCACCACATAGGAGCCAAACAATGTGAAGAACAAATACACCTTTAGGTTTTCCTCCTGCCATATTCTAAAATGTCCCTCCGGGACAGTGCAGGTGACGGCACTGAGCTCTCACAAATGCTCAGACGAGAGAAGCCGGAGAAGAACACGCATGAAATAAAATCAAATACACGTGATTACAAGTTGATAATTGATAGAGCCGTAAAGGATCTGAGTTACACAACAACTTCAATCTCTTCTGCTCTTTGCTAACACCTTTTAACACAATTGGAGATTGGCTGCAATGAAACACTAAGCCAGGGGACAGCATGTCTACAGCCATATAGTCTGCTTACCTATCAGAGTAAGGAACACATTTGAATATATGTTCCATGTCAGCTTGGTAATTGAAGTTGACCTCCTCTTGACCTGTATTTTCTGATCTCTGTATATTCTGTGTGATTTTGATGATTTGTTACATTTTGATTTGTGAATTTGCATATAAATAAACTGACTTATACCTGTATAGAGATAAACTACAGCCACATAAAATCTAACCTTTCTGATATGCTGATACATCATACCACTAATAATGACCCAGAATCAATCAGTTTCATTTCTGTTTTTTTTTTTTTACTGTAAGCTTACAGTGAGCAAAGGATGCAGCCTATAGACATACATGTTCAGTTTTGTAGTTTTCTATGTGCTCTTACAGGCAGTGCCAAGGTAATTACAAGCCAAGGTTTAGTTTTTCCTTGTCAAAGATTACCTTGGACTTTCTCAAAGCAGTGCTTCATGGGCGCTTTGGAAATGTGCAACTGTGAGCCTCTGAAATGTATCATTTGTCTGTCATTCAGAGGAAAAAACAAATTGGTGAAATTCCTCTGCACTGTGCTCTGCACTCCAATAATTCCATCTTGGTAATTGAGGATTGCAGTGATTTTTTTTTTTCTATTTTCAGTTTCTTCTTTGTGCTATATTGACTGTTGAATGGCAACACAAAATGGGATGCTCTAATCCATATAAACCTTCTGAGAAACGCAAAAGGCTTACATCAAAACAGTCACCCCCATCGCTGTACTGACTCCAGAATTCTATAGTTGAACAATGAAACATATTGCCCATACTAACACATAATCCTGGTATTTTAACCATAGAAACTAGTTTTGGTATTTTCTATACATACGCTGTGACAAACTGTAGTGAATCCACTTCAGGTGGTTCTTTTTGAACCAGCTCTAGAACATCTAGAAATTCATGCCTTTTGCAACCATGCAAGCCTTCTCTACAGAACTTGTGATCCTACAGGTCCCTCGACAGTTCATCCATAACACATTGGCAACATTTGCTCTTGAGTATAATGTTGTTTGGTAGCAGTACTTCCCACTGATAGAGGAAGTACTCTGATCCTTCACTTAGGTAAAAGTACTGATATCACCCTGTTAAAGTACTGTAGTACAAGTAAGAGTCCTGCATTGAAAATACTTTAAATAGTAAAAGTAATTTGTCGTATATTATATCATTAAACTGTTAGAACACGCAAAAGCAGAATTTTACTTTAGGAGTTAGCTATTTTGTACAGGACTGCGAAAAATAATTATTTTCAGTATTGATTAATCTGCTGCTTTTTCTTCATTCATTGATTCAATTGTGAAAATTCAGAAGATTGTGAGAAATGCTCTGACAATTTCCCACAGCCAGAGGTTCAGTACCCTCACCATCACAATTTATTGTTAAATTATTCAAATTAAATTTGAATTATGAAAATTACTAAAAGGAAAAGAAGAAAATCCTCAAATTGTGACTCTGTAGCAATCAAATGTTTTTGCTTTAATTTTTGGCCCATCTAACTAATTGTTTCAGGTGTGCTTGTGCAAGTTTTGAGGTCAAAATTTTTATTAATTTAAAATTAGTAGTTGCTTAAGCTGTGGAAAGCCGTGGTATGAGTACAAGTTCAAGTTCCTCAAATTTCAACTTAAGAACAGAACCTGAGGAAATGTACTTAGCTACATTTCATCACTAGTATTTCCACTAATATCTTTAAAATTGATCAGATCTTCGCAGGATTCTCCAAAATCACCAGCTGTACACATGACAAGGCATCTTAGTACAAAAACTTTGTACTGTAATTGCCTGTAATTGCAACCCTCACTGTTGAAACATTGCAGATGGAAAGCGTCTAAATAAAGAAGTTATTATTTTCCTTACCTGTAGATGGTGCACATCGTCATAAGCGCACATCTAACCTTATGCTTCTTTTGCAAGTTTAATGGGACAGATTGGATGGAAGGAGAGCAACGCTGCAGCTGAATGATGTAACCTGAACATGATTTCGATGGAGGTAGACCTCTTGTCCTGATCATGGGGTCTCCTTCAACTTAAAAATTCATTTCCAAGTTAAAGTTCTTTCTAACCACTTGGACCAAGGAACAACATTTAGTTATTAATTTTACTCTATAGACATACCCTCTTAGATGCTCTATTTGACCCTTGAATGGGTTATTTAATCCCACAACATCATGTCAAATTATGCCAGTTAAAGGGACAGTAGCGACAACAAATCCCAGACCAAATGAAGTTGGTGATCCAACATGTGAGTCTGATAATTAAAAGTTTTGCCTTTAAAATAGTCAGAGTTGTTGAGATTGAGTTGAGTTGAGACTTTTCACTGTAAATCTTTAGTCTATAAAGCTGCAATTGAGCCCTTGATTACAGAACTAGGACAAAGCAAAAAGAAACAATCAAACACAGCTGTCAAGTTCAACTTTGGGGGTGGTGGTGGTGGTCATATTTTAGGCTTTGGTGATTACTTATAGATATTTCCTGGCCTCTGCTTTATATTACTTATAAGATGGAATCAGCGAACAGATGGAACTAATGAAGCCGAACTGATGTAGTTCAGGCTCTGGCCATATTTTTCCTGTTACCAACCACAAGAGGTTTTGACACAGGAATGTAGGGCACATGCAAAATTTTTGCAAGAATAAGAGGAATAAAAAACCCACACAAAATGCTGGGATGGAATCTGAGCACAAGTTACAAGCAAAAAAAAAAGGCAGTGGAATACCTCATTTGTTCCATTAAGGTGATTATTGTGTTAAAACTTTGAGATTTTAGTTTTTGTTTATCCTATCTTTATTTGTTTAGCCTATTTTTATACTATACTATATTTTATACTCCGCACTTTTCTCCTTTCTTGGTCGGGAATACTGCATGTGCAATGTCTGTAAGAACAAGAATTTCCCTTCAGGGATAAATAAAGGAATTCTGATTCTGATTCTGATTCTGATTCTGATTCTGATTCTAAAAAGACTCCTGTGTACTCACTCGTGTGGGTGGTGCCTCGACTGCACTGTGAGGACCATTTCCGGTTTGATCTGCCTTTTTGGGGTGAGCTCTTATCTGGCCCCAAGCACATTTCTTATGATTTACCATGTCACTATGATCTGTTGCCTGCTCTCATTTTGCTGAGATAGAGAAGTGCTTGCATATTTGTAGATGAGGTGAATCATGATATACAGCAGAAAGGAAACTGTGACCTCTTTATCAAAAAAAAAAAAAAAAATCTCCAAATAGCCTCACAACTTGTTTACTTTGCTGCGAGCTGCTGAATCAGCTTCAACTTCAAGGGTTGGAAACTTGAGCATGGTGAGTTTTGATTGAGTTATGCTTTCCAGTTCCTATACACCTACAATATAATAAATAACTGGGGGTTAATAGAAAGTGATCTTCTGCTTTGCTGTAGGTCTACATGTGTTTATAAATATGTCTGTGCATATTTATTGTTATTTTATGAGTGCCCCAGAATATGGAACATGCTTTTTAAATATGCAATTTGACAGAAACTTGAGATGCCTTACAGCCGAATCACAGGGATTTTGGACCAAATATCTCAATATTTTAACACAAACACACTTGGACTGTAATTTAAGACACATTAAGTCTACATCCGAGCACAAAATCACACATACATATCAAATTGCAGCCTGTGTACACTGTGCACATGTATGTATGTGTGTGGGTGCAGGACAGGGACATTCCCAGCATACAAACTCACTCTCCTCTTTTGCCGGAAGTGGTGTTAAAATCAACAAATGTTTTCGGAGGTAAGCTTTCATTTTCATTCATATTGCTTTGTTATTGTACTAATTAAACACATGTCTTAAACCGCAGCTGAGACGTGACATGCATTCAGTGACTCAAAGCTGTTATTTCCACAGTTGAGTCACATGTCACTTATTATTAAACAGAACATAAAAGCTGCTGTATTATGATATTAACACCTATATAAACTTAAACTTAAATTACCGTGTTCCTGTCTTTAAAACGTTCTCTAACTTTTAGAAAAGAGTTAAATCTGCTTTCTGTACGCCAATATCCTCTGCATTTTCCGACAGTGAATGCATGTGCTGTAACACCAGCTGTTCTCTGGTAGATCAGTCCTGCTGTGAGCAGCTGCGACACAGCAAGGCTTCAGCCCGTCATTAACAGGTTCATACCTGCATTAACAGGTATAATAATAACTCTTTGAATTGAACTCATGACCACAGGGTGCATGTGTCTGCAGATTTTTCCTGCTTTCATTTTTTTTTTAAATTTCCATGTAAATTAAAACTTACATAGCATTCAGTACTGGTAATATGGCAATGCAGAATTTGTCCTCATGTTGTTCAGCGGAGGTCAGGCTATGTTATAGTACTGGTAACGTAACTGCAAAGTCAATCAAAGACAAGTAAGAACTTGTCTTTTACTTCTGCTCATTTATGTCAACTTGTCTGCTGTTGCTGCCCCGTCCTCCTTGAGATCCAGATTCATTATTCATGCTGCCTCAAGGGTTATTTAGTAAATGCATGACTCTAAGCAGTTCCTTATTAATCTGCTTTTAGCGACCATAAATGGGATATGAGCACAAGTATTATTTAAGCTTTTATACTGGTCATAATATTCATATAATACCTATGTGACAAAATACAGTCAGCCAAATGAACTCAACCTTCCAGAGAAAATAAATGTAATTTAGTTGTTTCAAAACATAAAAACATATCATAAAAACCAACTGATACTGTACTTGCATGGACTCTGCTCTCATTAGTGTTGATTTGGTTTGTTAGCAATCAATTTTCATGCTGTGCATCCACCCAAAGCTACCATTAACAACAAGCCTCTCTTTGTTATGCTCATGTCAGTGTACACATGTAATTATACCACAAAATTACATAATCAATACAGAGGTAGGAGTTCACTGATGAACATTGAATGCTTATCAGTAATTTTCCTTCTGAGCCACTCAAAACTACAGTGATTGTCTGACTGCAGGAGCAGTTTATGCAGTTTGAGGTGTTGACCTGCAGGACAAAGATCGCTTGTGTCCAGAAGTCAGGTTTTAGGGAACATCACAGCACAGAGACCGCACTGGTAAGTCACCAATGACCTGTTAATGGCTTCTGACCAGGACTGTGTTTCAGTACTTATCCTTCTGGATCTCAGTGCTGCATTTGATACTGTTGACCACCAGATTCTTTTACAGAGACTAGAAAATCAAATTGGTATAGCAGGACTGTGTTCTACTCTCTAATTATCAAAGTGTAATTTAGATGATTAATTTTGTGAATAAATTCGGAGGGCAAATGAAATAAATCACCTCTTGTTCTGGAGCTCAGTCATGGCACACTATCTAAATCACTGTAAAATTGAGGTCAGTTGTTTTCACTTCCAAACAAAAATGTCCTATTCAACTGTAATGTTTCACTGTATGTGCATAAACACTGTTGACAAAAAAGGCACCATGTTTCAGGGAAGAAAAAAGATTAATATTCTGCCCAGTGCGCAGGCAGTTGCTTCCCTTCCCCACCCCACAAAACATGGTTTGTGTGAAATTCTTATTCAGTATTTCCACAGGACCACTTTGATGTTTATGCTGTGTTTTATCTAATCATGGACATTAATTTCTTTCCACCCTCATGTGACCGCAACAATCAATTCTTTAACAAGAGCGTTACACCTCGAATACAGCTTTCATCTCAAGCTTTGGCTCAATCTGTTCCAGCCTTGATCTGTATGTGTGTATGAATTCACACATGTAAGAAAGAAGGAGAGCAAGTGGCGTACAAGGTAATATTTTCACTGTGTGTACTTCTTTTGAAGATAATTCCTCCCTGCTTTCAAGGTGTGACAAATTAGATTGTTTCCCTTTTACATTTTCTGAGACAAACTCAAAATTAATTTTCAAGTGCCACCATATGTGCCGTTGACTCACTGTGATTGATTTAATTTATGGTCGTGTGCAGGATATGCGATACCGAATTGTAATTAAAAGCAGCGCACCACTGCTGACACAATGGGTGACTCATACTATATAGAAAGTGATGTTTACATGGCAGCCCATAAAGCACCGCTTCGCTGAAAACGATAAAGATTCACACCTAAACATTTCGACCCCTGTGACCAATCATGTGTGTGGAACAGGATTGCTCAGGGTCAAAGAATTTCATTTTCAATTCCAGTAAAGACTGCAAGGTCTCCAAAGATGAAATATTACAGTATTTCATGCTTTGTATCCATATCATAACATTCTGTTCTTGCACTACTTTTCTACTATTTGCACCTTATTTATTTTATTCTATTTTCATAAGTATTATTTATTCTTATTTATCTTGACATCAGCTCTCCCCTGATTGAACATTCCCCATCTCTGCCATATTTTCATGATTGTTAACTGCTTTCCTGCCTGTACAACATCCATTGCACGTCTGCCTGTCCTGGGCGAGGAATCCCTCCTCTGTTGTTCACCCTGAGGTTTGTCCCATTTTTTTCCTGTTAAAGGTTTCTTCTGGGAGTTACCACCTTAGTCAATGTGAGGGTCTAAGGGCAGAGGATGTTGCTATGATGTTATGTAAAGCCCTTTGCGTGTAAAATGGGAAGTTGTCTTGTTTTGTCTTGTCTTTTACATGCTTAAATGTAAATTTAGAATAACACCACTCCAAGGCTGTTACAATTTCGTTGTATTCCTTGTACAATGACCATAAAGGCTTCTGATTCTTCTGATTTGGATTCTGATTTGGGGGGCAGCTGTGGCCTAGATGTTGGAGAAGCAGCTTGTGATTAGAAGGTCGCCAGTTTGATTCCCCCACAGGACGGGCAGGAACAATTTGGGTGTGGTGGAGTGATTAATGGCTAATCCATTAGCTGTCTGATGTGCTCTTGAGCAAGGCACTTAACTCCCAATTTGCTCCCCAGGTGCTTGATAGTTGTGGAGCACTGTTCCTGTGTGTTTCGCTGCATGTTGCATGTGTGTGTGTGTTTCAATCAGTGATGGGTTAAATGCAGAGAAGTAATTTTCCAGCTTGGGATTAATAAAGCAAAATAAATTAAAAAAAATATTGCAGAAATATCCACAAAAGAAGACAGAATAAAAGCCATAAAAAATGTGAGTCTTGTTTTTGAATATTCCACCTGTATGTTGTATACAGCTGCAGACATTCACGCATGGTTATTTTTAGGGCTTTTTATGCTGCTGGACACTGCACATGAAAGGAGAAAATGTGATAAGGTGATAAGGTTAAGGCGCTGACTTTCAGCTTTGAGTCCGTATTGGGTAAAGAATAGCCTTCTTATTTTAAAATCGGTGGCCTGTGCATGAAAAGTGTATCGAACGCATCACTTTACGTAAACAGCGTGGAGGTGTAAACACTTTGTTAGTGTTTCCATTCAAACCTGATGTACCAAAGCACACAGAGCCAGCGTTTCATCTGCTTGCAAAGCTACAAGGGAAAGTATGAGAATGTATTTAATATTACAGCTCAAAACACTGAGATGTGATGTTCTTCGATTTTTATTTCACTTGTTTGACATTATTTCAAGCACCATGCCTGAAGGTTTTGATTTGAACAGCAGCAGCTGTATTCATTGCTGCAGGGAAATTGTCAACCAGAGTTAAAGCCTGAACATATCATTTACTTGAAACAGCATTTTTGCCAACTGTTATGTATATATGATATTTGGTATTTTTCAAATTACCTGTTTGTAATATTTAGATTTTTCTAGAATACTTTCTTAAACACACTCATGTTCCAGCAGAAAATAGTCATCAGAAATCAATCAAGGAGAAACATTTTGATTTAGCCAGAAGCATAAATGCATGCAGAAGTTTCCAATACCTCAAACGAAAAGTCATATTAGGGTCAGGTGTGAATATCAATCAATCAATCAATATCAATCAAAGCATATGGAGCATTTGTCAAAAGCGCTAAACAAATCCAAGATGAAATGCACCTTTAGGTATGAGGGTATTTTAATTTTTAAGACCCCAAACAATAAACCCACGTGACTGTGCGGGAGCAGCCTGTGGGTCTATGATTTGTAATTGACGTCATTAATTGATCGGAGCAGCTCGCGGTTTGAGGCTCCAGCGCCCAGACTGTAGTGAAGCGTCCTCCCCCTGCGTCCACACAGTGCACAGCGGTCTCCAGTGAGTCCGATCCGGTCTGTGCTGCTCCGTAACGACTGTCCCTCTGACTGCTCCTGAGAGGAGTGAACGTCTCTGATGCCATTAGACGCGGACACCAGCCAATGAGGGAAAGCTTAAAAAGTCGTTTTGGAAACTCAACGGTACCTTAATTGGATCAGGCGGATTCGGGTAATTCTACACTTGTTTGCCGAGGTAAGGTGTTTTTATTTGTCATTAGTTGGAAGTTTGTGAAAGCAGTTTAAGTCTAAACTGTGTCTGACAAACGTGTGGCCATTTTGTTCTTAATTGTGTGGCAAACGTGCGAATATGTGCCATCTGTTTGCACGGTGCGATCGCTGCTCCAACATGATGAGATGCACATTTGGACAGTAATTAAAGGGTGTCCAGAAGTGTCCAACTTGAATGACTAGTCTTTGGACTAATGCTGAGCAAATTTATTGGCTGTAGTTACACCATCTTGTTTGACTTATTATTATTATTATTATTATTATTATTATTATTTTTAGGTCATCTCGGCTTCTAAAAGTTGTTCCCGAGTTTTGTCAATTGTGGACACAAGTGGTGAGGAGGCTTGTCCTTTCGCCAGTTTGTTTTTTCACCGAGCTGAGTATGATGTTGAGCTGACACAAAGTGTTTTCTCATTATCTGTGGTGCACTTGAATATATATATATGTTACATAAAATAGGACAAGGTGATCTTGAATGTGTTTGAGTGTGGCCCAATGGGGTTATGGGATGAGGTCATGTGAAAGGGGGCATGAGGAGGAGTTCAAGGAATTAAAAAAATAAATAAATAAATAAAATGCTACTGATGTTAGGACACAGTTCGTCCCTCGCTTACTTCTTTTGTAAATAGAAGATAGGACAATCTAGCTCCCTGCAGAATTTAGGGCTAGTAGCGTTAAAGCCATTTAAAGCTCTCAAACATTCAGTTAGGTATAACACATGTCAGAGTTTCATAGGACTCATAAGACTTTCTTAGGTCAGTACTCAGGTCCAGCCTAAATCACAGTTTCTTTGCACCTCCCCTCAAACCCTTCCTCTCCATGCAGAAACTGTGACAGAGGGTACATAATTCCAGCGACGTGTGTGGTTCAGCAGCCTAACCAGACAGATTAAGACCGATAATGTTGAGGCTGCAGAGCAGTGTGTCTCTCCAGTGTGCAATGTGCGTACTCTCACATTGTCTCACAATGCTTTTCATTTGTTCCGTCCAGTGGCAGTATTACAAAAAAAAAAAAAGACATATCTGTGTAAGCGAGTTTGTCCATCAAGGAAATGCCTAATGCAGGCCTGTATTTGAATAATAATCGATTCTTGATGATGTTCAAACACTTTGGGAATAAGCATATAACAATACTGGAGGTTTCTACTATAGTCCCTGCACATCTGGCATGTATAAGTTAAATTGTTAAAGTGTTTGAGAACTGCAAATATGAAGGTTCAGCAAAATATGAATTTTCTGAACTGCTCACCATGTTTGAATTAAAAAAGCACGCCACACAACTGTGTGTATGTATACTTATGTATGCCCAAGTTACAGTTTGGCCTTAATTCAGTTAAAGTGGCTAACCACATAAGCAGCACGTCAGGTTGTGTTTGAAATGCATTTCACTGTTGCCAAGTATTAAACCACTTGATTATTGATTGTCATGTTATCCATTGATCTGTGTCTGTCTGTCACCACCTGACTTTAGCAGCTGAAGCGGAACAAAAACGTGGAAATCGAGAGTATTGACGACATGATCACAGTTTAAAGACACCTGCACAGACCTTTAGAGACACCATAGCATTCAGTTAAGGGCACTGAAAACGTTAATAAAATTACCAGTTATGTCAATTATTAGCCAAAGTCTGACCCAAACTTATTATAGCTATAAAACAAAATTTCAGTTTCAAAAAGTTGCTTTATTTTTTTTATGTGAACCTGGTTCACGGTTAATGAATAAGTTTCACCTTTGAATGGAGGAATTGCACAGATGAAATTACCCTCACACTTCTCATTGTTTTTTTATACTCAACATGTGAACAGCTATTTTAACCAACAGGGCTGCAGAAGGTCAGCATGGTCATCATAAAAAACCAGTAACACAACAGAGCTTTGAGCACGTAAATTAAGTTTGCTGTGATTTCGCAACACTTTGAGGTCAGATGATTGTAAATTGGTTGTAATTCGTTGCAACATGCAAACGAACCAAGCGATTCCTAACATTGTTCTTGAAATACTCTGATCGGTTTTCAGATGGCGCTTTTAAATGGTGAAGATGTTGCATTCCACTCCAACATACCTGTGCCACTGGATATAATGGTGGCTGTGGTCTACTTTATATTCGGTGAGTGAAGTCCACAGAACCTTATAAAATAAAACACACACACCCTCTGAAGTCTTGGAAGCACATTTACCTTTTGTATTTGTGACTGGTAGTGCTTCTGCTATGTGATATGCCTTCCACTTCCACTGATGTATGTTTTCTCCTGTGTATATATCACTATGTATCACTTTCATCTGTATTTACTTTATTTATGTGTAAATTCTACACTTGCATATATCCCTACTTCCGTAAACATGCACACATCAGCGTACAGAACCATGTACATCATGTATTATCTGTGCTTCTAACACAACAACTTAAAGAGCCCTTGATAATGGATTTACTGTTCTCAACAAAGACATCCCCTGACACATTCCATGAACAGCAACTGCTTTCTACTCTTGTTTTTTTTTTGTGTGTGTGGATTAAAGAAACGAGATATAATGTGTTAAATAGTGAGCTTTAGAGGTAGCAGCATGCACATGTTATTTCCAGGTAGAGCCAGGCCAGCTGTTTCCAGTCCTCATGCTAAGCTAACCAGCAGCTGACTGAAGCCTTATAATTATCCTACAGCTGTTAGAGGTATCTTCTCATCTAATTCTTTGCAAGATAGCCAATCAAAGGGAATTTTCCAAAATGTAAAAAATATTACTTTAAATATTTAATTTTGGTCTTTTTCCTGCAGGGGTATGTTCGCTGTTTGGCAACAGCACCTTGCTGTACATCTCCTACAAGAAAAAGCACATCTTGAAACCCGCCGAGTACTTCATCATCAACCTCGCTGTTAGCGACTTGGGCCTGACTCTGTCCCTCTACCCTATGGCGATAACTTCAAGCTTCTACCACAGGTACTACACCTGACACCTAAAGCATTAGAGCTGCTAAAGTGAAGAAACAAAGATAAAGTGGTTGGGCCCACCACCAAAGAAGGGGATAATTTAAGAAGAAGAATAGAAGAAGAATCAACTTTATTGGAAGTATATATATTTTTACATACACATACTGAATTTGACTACTGCATTTATCCCATCCTTAGTTGAACACACACATGCAACACCTGGCAAATGCAGTGAAACACACACAGGAGCAGTGGGCAGCATCAAGTGCCCGGGGAGCATATTGGGGGGTTAAGTGCCTTGCTCAAGGGCACATCAGCTGGCTAATGAAGGGGGGGCATTTTTTCGTATTAATCACTCCACCACACCCAATTTTTTCCTGCCCGCCCGGTGGCGGGAGTGGAACCGGTGACCCTCCGATCACAAGCCGCTTCTCCAATCTCTAGGCCACGGCTGCCCCCGATTTCATGTGTGCTATAGGGGAGAGTTTATAGGTATTGCTTAAATCACACTTTCATATTTCATGGTTCATTTATCTATACTGTATGGTTGGTTAGAAGTATGATTGCCTGTGAGTTCACACGTATGGAGTGTCATGCTCATGCAGTTCTCTTCTTTTCCCTCTCTCACTCTCTACCTCATTGATCTTTCTTCTCCCCTTTCACTTTGCACTGTGCTCTTGCTCTTTCTCACACCCTCTTGCCCTCCTACGCAGGTGGCTGTATGGGAAAACGGTGTGCTCCATATATGCATTTTGTGGCATGTTGTTTGGCATCTGCAGTCTGACCACTCTAACCCTGCTAAGCATGGTGTGCTTTGTGAAAGTATGTTATCCGCTCTATGGTAAGTCTTCAAAGAAGCTATTTTTTGTGCGGTAAATTTGCACAGGGATTAGCCATCACATCCCTAAGTGGCTGATTGTTGATTTATCTGTGGAAAAAACCGAAATGATAATCCCTCCATGAAGCACTGCACATTAGCCTTCCTTTGATGACTGACAAGTCCAGGGGCTGCACTCAATAAGAATTACTTGTGATGTTGGTTAATGCAGTGCAATGGGGCCTTCTACTTGACCTCAAGAAAGTGTCACAAAAGGGACACTGAGTTAGAAACACAAAACTTGTATGAGCCATTTCAAAGTCCTACTTTGAGATGTGGACCTTCAGTCTTTTCAAATGCATTTATTTCTCATGTCTTTCTATGGATTCTCACCCCATGCACCTGCACAGAAGCACTCGTTTCACTATGACTTGCTGACAGTCTTATGCCCAAGTATAGTTTAGGCTGATCTAAGATCACTAGTCATTCACTCACCTCTTCTTGCTCCAGAGGTCTTATCTTTTAGTTATTGCTACGGGCTATCTAGAGACCTGCAGTCCCCCAGCTGTTCTCACTCTACACTCTACAAAACATTGCCAGGGAATACACCAATGGCCAGATGCATGAAACTCTGTGTAGATTCAAACCTACAACTGTATGTATGCAGACAGAAATATGCATGCACATTCTTTGCACATCAATAATCACTGCTCCACCACTCATTAGATCTGTCAATGAGAGAAACGGCAAACAAGAAAAAGTGCAATTTAACCGATTTTTTTTCATCAGTGAGGTTCTCCAACAGCATAATGATATCTAAATATGACGTTTGATAATGATAATCTATAAGGTTCATATCAAAACAGCCTTCATACTTCATGTTACGAATCAAAGGATACTTTAAATAATTTTTTAAAAAAAACCTGAAATTCATCATTATTTATAAATGCGCCTCTGAGTGACATTTTACAGAATAACTATGTAAATTGCAAAATTATACCACCTTGAGTGAAACTGGCAAACACCCTAATCAAGCAATCTTTTGATCTATGGTTAAATCTCTCATCCTATATTTCATGTCCACCTCATCATTTCACCCATAGCTATCTCTAGCAAGCATGAAGTACAGATATTCTCACTTCACATTCTGCTTTTCTGATTACCATTCATGTGTGGGAAAGGGTGTACATATGGTTTTTGTGCATACACATTGTTTATACATCTCGCTCAGGTCTGCTTTACTTGCCTCTGGCTGGAACGTGCCCAGGCCACAGTTTAAAACTCTGGTGACCACTGCACTCCATTTGCAGTAAAATGTCTAATTTGTGGAGAATATGTCAAACTGATCCTATAGTGAGCAACCCTTTTCTCACCAACTTCACCGCTGAGGATACACAACTGAGTGTTCTTCATCCCCTGGAGAGAAAATCTATATTCCTGCAAGATGCGTGTGTGTTGTCAACCCAATTTGAATGATTAGTTAGTCTTCCTCTTTCGGCTTGGCCTTATGGAAAAGCTCTAAACACTTTTGAATTCAGATGCAGCCAAGAAAACACCGTGTATGAAGTAGTTTGTCTCAAGCACAACCTGTACTTATACATAGTAAGTGCTTCTGAGATCATGCAGAGAGGGGTATTTATATGGTCAGTCATGCTACTCAGAGAACCAGGGTTATCAAACAACCTAGAGATTTCCATCATCTAATTTACTATATCATAATTTTTGGTGGGGAGCAATTCAATTAATAGTAATTGTACCAGAATTTTTTAACCACTTGAATAATAAAATATAAACTTAATGTTTTTTCACAGGGAACAGGTTTAACTCTGTTCATGGCTGTCTGCTCATTGCCTGTGCTTGGGTCTATGCCCTGTTGTTTGCCTGCTCTCCACTGGCCCATTGGGGGAAATACGGACCAGAACCTTATGGCACTGCTTGTTGCATTGACTGGCACCTGTCCAATCAGCACAGCACAGCACGTTCCTACACTGTGGCACTGTTCATCTTCTGCTACATCCTTCCATGCTGTGTGATTGTAGCATCCTACACAGGCATTCTCGTCACACTGCATGCGTCCCGCAAGAATATGGAGCAGCATGCATCGAGACAGACACACATGAGCAGCATCCAGACAGTTATTGTTAAGGTAAGAGGAAAGTCTGATATAAAATCAAAACACAAATCATTACTTCCATCATGCCAGTGATATCATTTTGACTCATATATTATTACTCTTTGTGCTTGAGGCTACATTTTAAGTTCTGACTGAGATATAACATGTTCTAAAAGTAATCCTTTAAAAGGTGCAACTTGTAAAATATGGGCAGAATTTGAAGGTAGCTCCAAAAATATAGCAGTACCAGAGAGTATCACCAGAGAAACCATCAACTGCTGCTCACTATATCGTTTACTGTAGTTTGGCTGTAGCTGTAGCTACCTTTACCTCAGTTAGTTGTGGATATAGGGGCCTTACAGCTAACTAGATTGTGTGTACACGGGGAATCACCACAGGCGCTGAGCTCCACCAGACTCATCAGCCTCAAAGTGAGCACGACTGGACATCAGACTGAACAAAGGCTTCAAAATTGGCAGAGGGCAGTTTGACAACAGGGGATACAGTATGGAGGTGATTTGCAATGGCCCTGACGTGGTCTATGACTCCAGGGACAGGAACCAATACTGCAAGCAGGGGCAAGAGAGAAGTGAAGTGGAAGAGGAAGAAGAGACGGTCAGACATGAGCAGCGAGAAAAAACAGTTCATAGAGCTGTGATATTTTCACGTCTTTTTCATCTTTGTGGGCTGAGGTTTTATTTCTACCAAACTAGATGTGACTGTGGTCTTTCTCTCTGGGGTAACGGGCTGGGGCTAGTTGGTTAGCATGCTGGCTTCAGTAGATATCTCTGCAGTATAGTACATAGATTTCTTTGACATAATGTATACACTGTTGTTTCTTCATATTTTGTCGAGAAGTTCATTTTTAATAGCTTTGAATAGTTGATTGAATTTTTTAAATAAAAATTCTGGCCACATGTTACAAATTGCACTTTTAAAGCACCATTAGAATGACAATTAAGAAAGATATTTTTGAGCACTTTGTTTTACTGCTTCTGCAGCTTCTTTCACTCTCATAATCTCCTTTCGCCTTTACATGCTTGCCCTCATTATATATTATTATTATTACTGTTATATATGAGTAATTCCTGTGATTACTGGTAGAAATCTTATTACTTTCATGCATCCAGTGTCTGACCTAAAAAAAAAAAAATAAAGTGCTGATCAATTAAAACCAAACTGACACCACATACAGATTCAGTAATGTGGTGGTGGTTCAAGGGTAAAATATCAAAGAACCTCCTTGGAGACATGAGTCCTTTGGAGAGTTCCTCACGCCTCCATTTGTTGGAGAAACTGGCTGTGACCTGAAAAGATCCGCCAGTGATGCAGCTTCTCATTAGCAGGAATTGGCTCTGGCTGAACTGTGATGGATGAGCTATTGCTGTTGTTGCTGATAAATGGTCATCATCATATGCTTTTCTCCATAAGAATAACTCTGACTCATAGAAAATGCTCACAAAATTTATTTTCTGCCCATGTAGCTGCTGACTCATGTTGGTCAATAAAATTTTCCAAGATAAATGCTCAGAATCAGTCAGCCATGTCAGCCAGTCACTGCTTGGATTTTATCTTGTGCTTTCAAGGAATAAGTCTGATGATATTGTACACTTTTGTAATTGTCATCAAATGCCATGAAAAGATTAATAGCAATAATGAATTGATCCTGCCCACTAAGTATTGCTAGTGTAGACGAAGCTTGACATAGCTTATATCACTTTTGTCCAAAAACTACTAAAAACGCATGAATGAGCCAAGTTTCTTTACTTACTTTGGAGATAATTTTAACAAGTAGCTTGTAGACAAGCAATATATATAGCATACATGATAAAAATAGCTTAGGCCCGTTGTGTGGTTTATAAATTGGCCTGTTGAAAATACTGTAACATAGTCTGTTTGAAGTTTTGAAAGCTCTGCCTATTTTGCTTTGTCCTCCACGTCTTCTACAAATACCTTGTTAGATGAGTGCCAAAATGCAGCTCAGATTGCTTGGTGGTTTTGATGTTTTCATGGAATTTGTTTACAAGAAGAAAAATATAGTCTAACACTAGAGTTATCCTCTAAATACACTGTTTTGTGATAATTACCAACATCTGATCAGTTATGTTTTTGTGTATAATACCAATTACTCTTCCATTCTGTTTGCTCTTCTTTTTGTAAGCTAAGTGTTGCTGTCTGCATTGGTTTCTTTGCGGCATGGAGTCCATATGCCGTGGTGTCCATGTGGGCTGCCTTTGGACACATTGAGAACATCCCTCCTCTGGCATTTGCCATGCCAGCCATGTTTGCCAAGTCCTCCACTATCTACAACCCAATCATCTACCTAATGCTCAGGCCAAACATCCGCAGGGTGATGCGCAGGGACCTGGGTACTCTATGTCATTCCTGTATGAAGGGCTGCCACTGCTCAGATGGGCCAGCTAAATGCTGCTCCAAACCTGAGGTCAGGGTCAGACTCCGCACAGTCCACAGACACACCAACCATTGCCCTTCATCCAACTCCTCTGCTCAGCCTCCTGTAGTAGCTTTAAAAGACCACAATTGTGAAAAATGTAAGGATACTTTTGAATGCTTCGGGCACTACAATCAAAATTGTGGTATTGCTACCCCTACTGCCAGTGGAGATCACAACACTCCAGTTTCCCACAAACAAAAAAAGAAGACTCAGAGTGTGTGCCATAAGAAGTCTCTGCTGGCCACCCTGTGCGCAAAAAGGACTTCAGAAATAGACAACTTCCATATTAATTTAGAGATGGTTCCAGGGCATGCAAAAGTGGCTTGGCCCTGACGTTTCTCTCACTTTACAGTGTTTACAGAATATCTCCGGACATATTTGGCAAGTTGTGTTCTTGCAGATGTGAAACTACTTCATCTATAATTTCAGGAAATCTTTTTTGAGGAATGTATCTTGTGCTATCTATTGGGCAGCAATGTAGCTTATTTATGAGCTTTATTTTGGTCAATATGACAGAAAGCTGTCATATTATGAAGAAGCTTTGAGGGTCAGTGCAGACTGCTATTATTTAAAGGATATTTGATCTGCAACCCATAACCAGTCTATATATTCTGAAATTGATCTCCACGATGTTTTGGCTTGACATTGAACAGTGTACTGCTGTTCACGTCATAGCCTCTAAACCATTGTGGCCAGGCTAGTTGACTTAAGATGGATAGATTTGGGAGTTTTCCAGATATTCATTTCTCAATCGGTGTTGTCAGCATCAGCCTTTAAGCTCTGGTTCAGATTTAGACACCTTCTGAAAGTGCTCCTCGGCTGCATTTTAGGTGCTGCAGCAACTTCGATTTGTATTTACATTTATGCTGTCCTGCCTCAAACGTTCTATGAAGCACTACAGCATCTAGGGTCTGTTGTCTAGAATTAATGTACGCATGTATTACCTTAATACAGCTGGACTTAGGTAAGAGCTCCCATTTTACTTTCACATTTACAAAAGTTTTTTGCAGTACATTACAGCAATTTGGACATGTCGGGAATATAGTTATTATTTCTGAATAGTTTAACACATGCTAGTATGTTTCATTAGAGTTGTGCAGATGTGTTTTGATCAGATTTGATTGGCAGCAATGAAACAACCCACTAACAGTCATTAAATTTGGATTCAAATGTTGTAAAAATTCTCAAAAAAAATGTATTCATGCAAAATCTGGTAACTCACCTGATTGAGGAGAAAAAAAATATGGAGAGTACAATAGTCAAAGAAATTCACGAACATTTGAAATAATGCATGTTTTTATATTTAATAGACAAAAGGGGGATGTTTTTGAATTCAGTTACTTGTGGGTTTCAAGCATCTTGAAAGCAACCTCAGGAATAACACTGGCTTGTGTCACCAACAATGACAACTAATGACTAATATTTCATATTATTCATGTTTTGATTCATTATTACAAAAATATATCAAAATCAGTAGATTTTTTTATGCCAAGCCAAGTGTTGTTTACTCTTAGTAACTGCAGGTGTATGGTGCTTCATCAATTATCTACGTACACGTGGTATAGAACACAATGATGCTGTTGAATACTATTATTATGTTGCACAGTATAGTCTATCTGCCCATATGATGAGAGCTTCAGTTCATCCTTTAAAGGGATTTAGGCAATCACACTCAGGAATGTTACCCAGAAATGTTACCCTCAGAGCATCCCATAGAACTACTGCTGCTTTATCAAATCTAATTAAATTTTTTTTTTTTTTTTTTAATTACTGACATGTTTAAGTCTTACGTTGCAAGGTGCGCTCCTTTTCATTAAAAAAGTACTTTTTTAAAGTAGATTTTATCTATCAATCAACAGGGGGCCATTTTGCCAGCATTCCCAAATCTGATAGAAAACGGATGTAATTACTGTTAAGAAACTTGAAAGCCTGTCCACATTTTTATCTCAGGACCTTATCGTTAACTGTTCATGGCATGGAGGGATTCATTTTCTTGTGTTTAGGCAAGAGATTATTTAACTCAGCAGGTAATAATAATAATAAAAAAATAACAGCAGTGGCTGTTGATTTGTGATTTGTCAAAGCATGCCATCATCACATCTCCGAGCAATGAAACGGTCCATTAAAATGTGATTTCAAACAGTCTTTATTAATGACAACAGCAAAAGCAGATAATCCGGTCAGACTAACAGCTGTTTAAACTCTTTCACTCAGGAAAAATGACGTTTGTACAAAATACTGTCGTAAAAAAATGTGGGATGTGGATTCAAACTAAATCCAGGTCGAAACTGGTGCAATCATTTAAAGTGTAAAGTCAGGTACAAACTGTGTCTGTAAAGTGTTTTTATTTGGTTGTAATTGGTGGATACCAGCTTGTTGCTGACTGAATTATTTTTGTTCTGATTGCTTTGAAAGTCAGTTTGCTTTTGAATGATGTGATATTCAATCCATCCCAATTAAATGTACACAGTATATAGTAATTGTCTTAGTATATTGTGTTTGCACTTAGTATACAAAGTAACTGTTTTGTACCAACAAGAAATGATACATTATGTCAGTAACACCACAACTTTTGAATGCCTTTGCCAACTAAACCTGAAAACCCACAAAAAATTGATTTTCCAAGTTCAGTTGTTATTTTTTTGTTTTCTGTGGTGTTCACCAAGTTGTTTACTTCTGTTGACAAATGGCTTTAATTTTCTCCAGCCGTGAGCACCTTTCCATTTCCATCTTGTGCGTTGTATTGTGAAAGAACATTGCCCATCAGCCCGATAAAAGCTCAAATCCTTTTAGCATACACGCTAACTTTTCTTGAGCACATTGTGTGAGCTTACGTTCGCAAACCTGATTCCAAAAACATTGGATGCTGCATAAAAAATGAGTAAAACAGGGTGCAATCATATGCAAAAAAGACTTTTACTGACAATGCTTTTATGAAGTGTCCCCCTGCCCATGTTGCATGTGAACAACTGAGCCTTTACATCATGGCCCTTTAATAACTAATCATGGTATCACCTGCTACCGTTGAACCTGTTTACCTGTGTAATGTTCCAAACAGGTGTTTGTGAACATTCCACAAGTTTCCCACTCTTCTGTTGCTCCTGTCCCAACTAGTTTGAAATGTGTTGCTGGCATCAAATTGAGAATAACCATATACTTACAAAAATCAATTAAGCTGATGAGTTGTACTGTTTACAATGGATTATATATCAAAAAGAATTAGCAAGAGTTTTTGGAATCAAGGTTGTAGTGTGTAGTGTACAACTGGGATACTGACTGTAGCCTGTCGTGACATGTTTATACTGACATCTATTCCTGAGCTGCAAGGGATAACCAATAAGATCTTAAGGAAATGCTGAACTAGTAACAATACCAACTCGAGCAGCGCTGTGCAATCACTGAAACACATGAAAATTGGCATTTTTGGAATTTTAGAAACATAAGCACAGTTTATTTACAATACCAACTTGGCTTTCTGGTAGATCAGTGTTTGGGTAAAGCTTGAAGAATTGTGGAGAGAGAGGAGAGTGATGGATAATTTTGCTTATACTACACATCAGCTCAATATTGTGTGGTGAGAACAATGTCACAACTGTAAGACCGAGCACGCAAACTTACAGTTAATTTGACATGAACACATCTCCAAGACAGTGTAATACTTGGGATGATGAGAAAATCAACTTGTAATCCAACTCATCAGCTTCAAGATGAACAGATATTACAGAAAGTTCACACCAAATTGTTAATTTCGGCGCTTACACAGTAATTTGGGAAAATTGGAGCATATACATCTACAGCAGGTATCAGGAGAAGTACTTATTTTATTTACTCAAGAATACAGTATATTATCCACTCACCCCTCCTGGACACATAGATGATAACAATAATACACATTATATGTATTAAATGTATTAAGGGAATACTGGATTGATGTTTCTGTCCTTCTGTACAAATTACTTATGTTTTCTTGCAGTTTCATTGACCGTACATGTTCTGTGTTTGGACTTGTTATGTTTGTGTTGGGCTGGAATAAATGTGTACCACACACTGTTTGATTGTCCATGAATATGAGTTAAGGACTTCATAGATGTAACGTGATCTGAGCTGTGCCCGCTGCTGGGTTCAGCACAGTCACAGCGTGCTGAGCGGTGTCCGCTGCGTTGCTCAACGGAGTGATAAACCGTCATGGAGCAGCACAGATAATAGGTTTCAGAGCACAGTAGTGCTGTGTTGTGTCTGAAAGGCTGTTTAATTATTCTGTTAAAGCTACAGAACCGTATACAAACCTTTTTCCCCACAATGTTATCTCGCAAAGCACAGTTTCTAAAAAAACACCTGACAGTGTTTGTATGAACAATATTACGTTTGTAATCTTGCTTTGCATTTATACATATCAAAACTATTTAGGGCATTATTACTTTCAGGGAATCACAAAATGAACAATGATTGGGAAATTACATGAACAGAGGAACCTGAACCATGATCACATTTACTGTTATTACTCATGAAGAGAAGTTTGACTGATTTAACTGTACGAGTGATCATTCAGTTCAGTAAGCTATCACAGACAGCGCAAAGAAAATGAGCTTTGTGGTAATCATTAGATTTTTTTTTTTTTTTTTCAGGAAAGTTGTGGTTTGAGGTGAGATATCAAACCAATGGCACATAAAACCAAAATGTTTTAACTAAATAATAACCAAAAAGTTATTTGAAGGAGATGAAGTTCATTGGATCAATGAGGGAGAACCGCAGGTGTCCAATATTTTCTGGATGACATCTACCTTTATGTTCCCTTTCAGTGCTCGGCACAGCTTCCCAACTGTGCAGCCGATGCTTCCCTCCTTCATTTTCCATTTATCCAGCATCTGGTGCACCATCTCTGGCAGGCCATCGCAGCGATAGTCATGCTCAATGGTCTCTATTTCCACACGGGTCAGACCCAGTCGTCGAGCACAATACTTCCATTTAGCTCCGATGTTTTCCCTCAGCAGATCCAGGTGCTCCTCAGTCACAGCAAGGTCCTCTAAATGACACAAGAGATAAATCTATTTATTGTACATTTTACCACCAACAGAAAATACTCTGTAGCAATTTTCAGTTACAGGTTTAGGTAATTTCTGTCTGATTTCAGCTTCTCAAATAAAAGGATTGGATGCTTCTCTTTACCAAGTTTAATAGCAAAGACAGCTGCTTTGCATTTTGTTTTGTTGGTCCCATCAAACACCAACTCTAAAGATTTTACCTTAAAATCTGGGAAATAATTTCACTAATTTTCACTATTTCCTGTGATTTTACAGCAAAAATTGCTAATCAATACAATAATCTGCATTTCATCAAAATTTAAAAACACACACACACATCATTTGCAGCCTGAATGGCAAATAATATTTGCAATGTAATGACAACTCAAGTGTATGGATGTACGGTAGTATTTGTCATATGAAAGAACTGTTGTTGGGTTTTACCATATTTCTGAATGAATTCTTCAATAGAAGATGGCTGGATAGCTGAATCGTCAGCACGGGGAGATACTAAACTTCGGCAGGACTCGTAATCTCTGATATTCATCATGTTGTTGCTCCCAATCTGGATCCCGCTGGCATTGTGTATGTAAAGAGACCCTGGACAAAGTCCACAGCAAACGCACACATTAGACATGCACCGATTGATAGGCCGGTGACCGGAATTGACTGATTTTCATGTTATCGGCCACAACCGGCGACCGGCCAGTCAAATTTATGCCGGTCAAATGTATTCACGTGCAGCATCAGGATTACACGTGCATATAGTAGAGTAAACCTAAACATGTCAGCTGTATGGAAATTGTTCAGCGTGAGTGAAGAAGACAATAAGTATGCAATATGCAACACATGCAAGGACAAAGTTGGGCATGGAGGGACAACACCAAAAACTTTTGGCACAACCAATCTCATCTGACACTTAAAACAACATCACCCGGCGGAGTTTGTACAGTTTGACGAAGCTAGCAAAGGCCAGCACTCAGGGGCTAAAGGTAAACGCCAAGCTACAGCTAGACACTGAGAAAAATCAACCTCCTGTTGTGAGTTGTATTAACTGCGTTTCTTGTTGTATTAATAATGGTTATTATCCTCAACACGCTAAATTCCTCTCTCTGTAATGCCACACCTTGTCACATTGCGTTTCTGGATAGTATCGATGTTTTTTTTGTTTTTTTAAAATTGCGACATGATAGTGGTTGTATTAAGAAGTGGACTAAGTCAGGTATGTCCCCACTGAAGGCCCAGGTACCAAATACATGGCCTGCCACTGTCAGTACATGACAGTCAAAGGTGACAGAAGCAGCTGTGAACACATCTATAGAGGCATTGATATCTAGAATTTACTGAAAAAATACTTTATAGTGTACCTGGATCTTGTAGCATGCTGCTCTTGTAAGGGGTCAGGAGACGCCCAGGATTGACATCAGGAGCAGATGTATCAGACACTGGATAAGTTGGCCAGGACTGCTGGCGGTCGTAGTGGGAATATGGATGTTGTGGGTTACACTGTGTTAGAGAAGGGGTGCTGGCAGACATTGGCAAGTGGGGTGAAGGAGGTATGGAAGACTTCATGGACTCATAGAGGTCAGAAGTAGGGTGATACCAAGTGTCTTCATGGCCAGTGGGCTGAACTGCCTCAGTTTTTGTCCAGGAATGGACAGAAGATGCATAAGAGGGCCTGTCTTGTTCTGGTTGCCTCATAACGTGATCTGATGTGCTGTTCTGCAGGAAAGGATTTGAGTTCTTGTGATGGTAGCAGTTGGCAAAGTCAGGCTGGTTCTCACAGTTATAACTACCACGTTTGTGGTACTGAAGCTCCCGATCTAGTTTCTCCTCCAAAACTGAAGGGCTGTTAACGTTCTTTGCATCTGCCTGAACAGCATCCACAGGTGGCTCATATTGGATGCCATGCAGGTCCTCAATACTTGCTTCAACTGGCTCAGATACACTTGTGTCTGAACTCACCAAAGGAGCTGGGCAATCTGCAAGGTAAAGAGAAATGTTAAAGCAATAAAGCTACTCAGTCCTATTTAGAATCAGGTTTCACAGCCAAATTTGTGTACACATACAAGAATTTGACAGTTTTTTTTCATTACTCTTAATGTACTTACATTGAACTGAAATCAGAACAAGGATAAGAACAAGAATAACAGTGATGAACAAAGACAAAGAATAAATAGGACCATTATATACACAAGTATGTGAAAGGCGAAAATTAAGTCTAGAGTTTGTACAATGTATGCACGCCATCAGGAATACCAACAGGGCTCACCTGCCAAAAAACATTCATGAGTCACTGTTAAAGATTTCATCTTCTCAACAAGGTCGTCTGGGCCTTCATACGAATTCTGCGTAAAAATAACACCAACAATCATGATAAAAAAATACTAAGAATTTGCTTTTACCTGTCTTTAATTTTACTTCAGATCTTATTGCTTTGTTTATTTACTGTGCATACACAACAATATTACCACATAATTTACCATTAGATCAAGTAAATTTTCTTCTACGTGTGGTTCAAGCTTTTCCTTGTAGAAAGGAAAGAAGTCGTCGTAACTCTCTGCAAGAAAAAAGGAAACAGAAGGGAAACATGAGAATAAGGTCGACACAATATGTGCAGTCATGTTATTCTCTGTGTATTTGGTTATATTCCACTGATTCCCACTAGACTTAGGCCCTTTAATCTGTAACACACACAAGCTTACTTTTAAAGGCTGGCCGCTGTACAGGATCATGATGCCAGCACCTCTTCATCAGCTGAATCATCTCTGAAGGCGTGTAGTCTGGAATAAGGTCTTCTGCTGGTCGGTCACCGTTTCGGACGCACTGGCATATATGGTCTTCACTCCTGGCATCTGAACACAGAAAAGATATTTACTTTGGATGTCTGCAGGTAAATAGTATTTTAAAAAAAGAGCCTCACTCTTATTTGTGGATAAAACGTGTCTTGTTATTAGGACTTGAGCATATTTCGGCATTTTAGCTCACTTGCATACGGCTCTTCCCCTGTGAGGATGACCCAAACCACGATTGCAAAGCTGTAGACGTCAGACTTCTCGGTGGAGGCTGTATTTATACTCTCCAGGTGCTCGGGGGCCATGTAGCTCAGTGTGCCGGCACCTCTCACACCAGATGTTCGCCCCTTGTGACTCCTCCTGCGAGACTCCTCCTTTGTGAGTTTACTCCATGTTTGGCAGGTGGCGAGGCCGAGGTCTGCAATCTAGAAAACGCAGAGAACATAACATTTAAATTACCATGGCTATACAAGCTTGCTGTCAGAATAATGAATGTGTCGTGGGTCACTCTCTGCAATATACCTTGATGTGAAAATCCTTGTCCACTAAAATGTTTTCTGGCTTGATGTCCTTGTGTATGACATGTCTCTGTGTGAGATACATCATTGCCTCCAAAATCTCTACAATGATTCTGCCCTTGATGGATATTGGCACAGAGACCTAGAAGAGGAAAGAATTTAGTGCATTAATCTTTAAATTCATATAAAATGACAATAATAAGGATTTAGTTGAAGGTGCAGACTATGTATAAAAACCAGTGAAATTACTTAAATTACAGAGATTAATGCTGAATCTTTTACTTCTCAGTGTGACCGCAGATACTGAACCTACTGACCGTCTCTAGCATGACCAACAGGTTGCCTCGGGGGATGAGTTCCATGACTAGCGAGCAGTCTCTGTCCTCCATGATAACACCCAGCAACTTGACCACACGTTCATGGTTCAGACTTGCCATAATGCTCCCCTCCTCAAGCAGTGACCTTTTACTGTCCCTGGAAAGCATAGTAAAAAACAAACTGAGAACCAGATATCAGACAAGTGGCAAAACTTGCATCTTAGACTTAGAGACTTCACTTTATTCTCCCTCAGGAAAATTGAATGAATCTTGTTTGTTCTCATAGCGGAGCAGCATCATAGACTGTATATGGCTGCATGTGTTTATTTTAATAGGATCAGATGTCAGTAAGGATGTGATCGATTCACGTTAAACACAGTTTCTTTGTCGACGGGTTTCTGCTGTCACTCACAAGCATTCAGGTGAGCTTGTACCACCATCTCAGTTTTTAGTGTCTCAGATATCCATGCCCTATTGTTATCTTACAAACAAATGATATGAATAAGTTATACACAGCAAAGTGCAGATTTTAAATTTGGGAAAAGAGACTACTTGTATTGGATCAGTGCTTTATGAGAGATACCCTAAAGAAATCCACATTTCTTTAAGAGCGGGCGGTAAATGTCACTAATGTACCAAAAACAAAAAGTTGTTGTTCCATTTGAGCTGAAGAAACGGATGTTTGACCCACATCCGCGTTTCAGATGAAGTCGCGGCCCACTCTCATCTGTACTATAAGGAAGTATCCAAGCATATTTATTCAAAGTGCACAGCATAGGCATGGACACACTATCATCCCTAACTAGGCTCACGAATCACTATACACAAGCCTCTTCCCTCCATTAATATCATATGTAATAAGACATGGTAAATTTGCTTTGATTATTCTGTCCAAAAAAAGACATGACAGACAGAGTTGAGAGAGAGACAGAGTTGTGGACAGCCTGTCCGAAGTATCCTGTTGGGGGCACATGACTCAAGTTACAGTCTCGGGGAATACCCTGAAAACTACTATAACAATAACTCGGGACTTACTCGTTGCGAATAGGGCCTGTATATATAGTTTTCAACACCACCTGGCCGAGGGTAGCGTGGTAGCACAGGTAAACTTCTCCAAATCCTCCGTAATCCAGGGGCTCTTTTTTGATAAGGTCGGACGATCTCATCTGAAGCGAAGACTGTGGCGCGGTGGCCATCCCTGTTTAAAAGTCACAGTTCAACGAAAGGTATATACAACAGGTAGGAAAAACTTCTACCTTAAACGTGGATGCTGTCAAATACAGGAAACGTAAGGGGACAAACCGAATGACTGGAGCGGCGAATCAGCCATCCGCACCTTTCAAAACACCTCGACAGCCTGAAGATATGAACTAGCTTAACGTTTCCCGAAGTTTGGACAAGACAAACTCAGCCCTCGTAACATCAGCCACACGTTTCACCCCTCAAAAAACAACTTTATACACCCAATTCGCTCTCAACATCAACAAAAACAATTGGAGTTAAAGGGTTACCAAAAACTGGTGTAAAATCTAAGCGCAGCGCTAGCTTTTAGTTCCGGGAATTCCTCTGCGTTCCTGCTTAAAAGTGAAACCAAAGAGCCGCCGTCAGAACTACAAACAGCCTGACTAGTCGATAACAGAGCAGGACGGCTAGCGAGTTCAGGTGTTTGAGGCTGAAGTGGTCTGAAAACGCGTTCTACAAAACAAAACAAAGAACAAAAACAAAACACAAATGATATTAAGTTGTTTTATTTCTAATTTGGTTCATTTTAAATGGGTTATTGAGAGACAGAATTCCTCAGCAACAGGACCTATGTCCATTTTGTTGTGTGACAATGTCGCCACCTACTGGTGTAATTAATTAAAGCAGACAAGAAGACGATGTTGCACTGATGCAGCTTTGTCCATTTGGAATTTGATGGAGATGATGCTGAAGTAGTCTTTACATCCACCTTTTCTTCTTTATTTCTTTTATTATTTCTTTCTTTCTTTTTTGCTATGAGACCAAATCTTTTACAGAACTTAAATGAATGAGGAAAAAGACATTGTGTCTTTGATACTTTAGAGGTAGTTTTACTCGAAAACCACGTTCATTGATAAAACAAACATTTATGTGAAACTAGAGTGGGAAACCACCTGAACTGTATAGCCTCTGTCAGCGTGGGCGATGAATGACATGGAGGCCTACATTTTGGGCAGCCTATCTGTGAACACCCACACTATAAATCCTTCCTCCTGAACACTAAAGCCACAACAAAGCAGTATCATGTCTTGTATCGTCTTGGTTTCCTGGTTTACTTCTTTTTTCCTGTTTCTCTATCATTCATGTTTGCCGATGGTAATCTTCAGGTTATTTGGAAAACTTGCCAGTTGTGTCGGCTTTGCAGGTTATCGGGCACTGTGACAGACTCATCCGTCAATAAAATCACCTCATTTCCATCCACAGTAAAAATGGTATGATGAATCATTCAAGTGATCAAGCAATTTTCTTTAAGGGTACATTAACCATCAGCTCTTGCAATAATTGATTTCCATTTACTTAAAGGGTTTATTAATAACAGCACAGCTTTTATTCAGCAGTTTGAAGCTAAATCACGCCAGAGTTGAAGAACTGGTTATCAGCAGCCATTTGTCAGTTGTCAAGCTGTAATATGATGGACACATACAAACCCCACACAGAACAACAACAGATCACCAGGAAGTTAAACCAACTGGTGTCTGCGGTGTAAACATGCTGTCAGTGTGGGGAAGTAGGTAGCAATACTTCCTGTTGATGTTGTTAACACATTGAGAACCAGTACAGAATTGCCAGGTGCCAGCCTTTCTCTGTAACAGCATGAGTGAAACTTGCCTGCCCTGGTCATCTTACTGGTTTTCTGTTCAGCAGCTTGGCTCATGGCTGGAAGAGATGTTGGGGATGGAGGTGGTTGAATAATGGCCTAGCTGGGTTGATGTTGTGCTAGGCTGGTCTGAGTGCCCTCCTCAGTAGTCAGCTAGTTGGGTCTGCAGGGCTTCTCATGGCAGAGTAGAATCCAAGTGGTCATTTTCATTGGCACCATTGCCTGTTTCTTGACCTTAGGTTTGACAAGCTTCTCAATGCAGGTTGTCCCGGTGTTCCTTTCTGGTATAACCTTGCTGTCAGCTGGCTCTTGTCCTGGTGTTTGGAATGTTCCTTAAGCAAAGGTGATGTCTCTACAACCTTTTCCAATGATCTCATTTCACAAATGATGCCCTGACTGTAAATAGGTCGACCGTCCAGGGTGCATGGAAGGTAAAGGTCCTGTGTGCGGCTGTTGTGACCGATCCTCCCCATCTCCTCACTGCCACTGGATTTGGATCTTCACTTCTGAGAACATTATAGTGTTGTTGAAGGGGCGGTTCTTGGTGTTTACTCTGCCTTCCCTCATTCAGGCACATGCATCAGCATAGGGATTTGGGACAAAGAGGCAACTTTGCTCTCAAACATAGCGGGTGACTTAGATAAATCACTCAAGATTAGCGAGAAACTTCCACTGGTGTCAAATTTGAGATTAGTGCTCTAAACTGCCATGTGAAGCAAAATACTCTCTTCTCCTTCAGGTGATGGCAGGGATTCAACAGCTTTATTAGTAACAGTGTGCATAAAGGATATTTGCTATTCAACAGTGAGGCATCTATCTTGCTAATTAGTATGCAAAAAGTCCAAATGAATGGCTTCCAGGACTTTAAAATATGTCACGTTATAGTTTAAAAAAACGACACAATATACACTATATAGACAAAAGTACTGGGACACACATCTTTATTTTTGAATTCAGGTGTGGCATGAGGCTGTTTTTCAGGGGTTGGACTGGGCCTGTTACTTACAGTGAAGAGAAAGCTTAATGCTTCAGCATATCAAGACATTTTGGACAATGCTATGCTTCCAACTTTGCAGTTTGGGGAAGGACCTTTTCTATTCCAGCATGACTGTGCCCCAGTGCACAAAGCAAGATGCATAAAGATGTGGTTGGATGAGTTTGGTGTGGAGGAACTTGACCCCATTGAACACCTTTGGGATGAACTGGAATAGAGACTGTGAGCCAGGCCTTTTGGTCCAACATCAGTGCTTGACCTCACAAATGCTCTATTGCATAACGGGCAAAAATTCCCACAGAAACAATCTACAATCTTGTGGGGAAGCCTTCCCAGAAGAGTGGAAGCTGTTATACTTTTGTCTATACAGTATATCATATAATTGTTATTTATTAATGTAATGATTACTGTTAATCTTATCTAACTGAATGCAAAGACAATCTTAAATGAGCAGAAAGTTAGTTGATGTCTTTGCACAAGGGAGGGAAATTCAAAATCTGCAAAACTTTCACAGTTGAAGCTTCCATCCATGTTTATTTTTCACAATGCGTTTATATTCCATGTCACTTTATGGCGGCCCATTGTACAGCCTCTTATTTCCACAGGGGCTTGGCTAAATTTGCTCTGGTATGTGGGCCAGTCTGTTGTATTTTTAAAGTTTATTTTAGGATTAAGTGTCAGCTGTCATCTGACCAGAGAGGGAGATCATTAATATTCTGATCATATCTGACATAAATGGTTGAGTTTAAAACCACAACTCTCTCAGTGCAACACCAAATAAATAATTCCAATTAAAAATGCCCAGCTCCTTAATATCCGCAAACTACAACTCCCAGAAATCAACGCGAGCAGCTTAGGCAGCAGTGCTCGGCTCGCTTGGACGCGGAGCTGAAGCGTTTGCGCCCCTACAGCGGATTTGGGAAGCTGTCAAGCCGCTGGATAAACATTTTCAAACCAGGAGGAACAGAGCGCGGCTTTTCTTTTCGCTCTTCTTTTCCACACGGGGTCTTTCAGCATGGGTAATGGCATCAATAAGGTATGAATCTCATGTGTAGCACACGACTGGTGTTGAGTTGCCACACACGAGTGCTCCTCGGTGTGTGGATGTGAGGGGGATGTAGCGCCTGTCATTGAGATGTTTAGCAAGAGAAAAGTTGCGTCTGCTGCTCAGACAGAAAGAATTAAACGTAAACCGCATTAAATTAAGTGTTCTGACTATGAATATCTGTCACGATTGCCATGTTTTACTTGACACTCAGCTTGCTTTTCCTGTCACATGATCTCAATTTTGGACTTGAACCATGGGCTGAAATTTCCAATGATCATACACTCAGGGTGTCATCTGAGTCAGCTGTTTCAGGTTCTGTCAGCTGCTGGACCATATATACATATATGTGTATATTTGTACATGAATACACCATATGAATGATGCTTTGACCATGACTGCTTCTGACTTCTGACATTTAAAATCTCTGTCTTCTAGGTCCTACCTGACTTGTACTTGGGGAATTTCAAAGGTGTGTAGAGTGTATTTCTTTCTTGAATCATTTTGCTGTGTTTGACAGAACATACTCACTGTCTTTGTGTGTGGTGTCATTCGTGTCAGATGCAAGAGACCGAGAACAGTTAGCCAGAAACAACATCACGCACATCCTGTCCATTCATGACAGCGCGGCTCCTATCCTCCAGGTGAGAAGCTCTCCATCGCTGTACACACCTTTGCCCCAGTGTGCATCTCAGATCTCACATTAATCTTTAAGCAGAGCGATCAAGCCAAACAAGGCTGAACAGTCCTGATTGGCTGAGACCCCTGTTATTGATGCACATGACACAAGCTGTGGCACAGCACAAAAACCAGTCTGTCAGGTTGTTCAGAAAGAAATGCTGCCATGCTGCTTCTTCAGCAAACAACTCCCAGTCCTGGAGTGAATAAACAATAAGCAGGGGAGTTTCTTACTCATGTGATTGTTGGAGTATTGTGGGAAAAAGAAAATGCCAGTCAACAACAGTTGGTTAGGTCAGTGTGCTGAGTTGTGTGCTTGTGTGGGTTTGTGAGTAGGTGGCTGTTCTTGCCTCAGCCAGTGTGGACTGTGCAGTCTCGTTTCAGTAGTATTTTTCCAAGTTATTGATTTGAATGTAAAGTTTCTCTCATAGTTGCAAGTGCAAAAGCTGCTTCTGGTGTCAGCGATTGTAAGAAGTGACCTGCACCGATCAGCTCGAAATTTCTTTTGTTGTTTCACATACGGCAGCTCAGCCCTGTGCTCACCATCAGACACACACACGCAACCTTAGGAGCATTGGTGTGCGGTGGTATTTGTCACCTGCTGTTTATTGATTTGTGTTAAATGCATTTGAGCAAGTGACTGCTGGTGTCAGATAACCAGTATACTTTGTCCCTCAGGAGATGACCTATCTCTGCATTTCAGCAGCTGACCTGCCCACACAAAACCTGTAAGTACCGAAATGTGCGGTAAAGCAACGCAGCACAGAACAGTGCAGGGCTGAGGCAGAAAGAGCGAGAGAGTACCGCATCCATTTGAGACTGCTTTGCGTGGGCGTCTGAGGTTCATTTTCTTCTAGCTAACGTGTAAATGATATGCTTTCGCAAGCTCGCAACGTTTAAGTGTGAACTTACCGACTATCACAGTAGCACACCTGGAATCAGCTTTTGATGTGCATTTGTTCTTTGACTTGAGAGCAGAACACATGTAGATGTTTTAAAAAGTGACATGAAAGACAAGAGAAGAATAATTATCAAGAGTGGTGCATGTATCACCAATAAATACTCTAGATAGACACACACACACACACACACACACACACACACACAATCACACAAATCTTTCATGGCCAAATTCACGTTTCAGGCGGTCTCTTAGCAGGAAGGAAGTCTTGCAGCTCCGTTCTGCAGTTTTAGCGTGATCGTTGGTGCTGTGCTGTTTGTATGAACCCCCACTCCTCCACACACATGCATGTGGACAAGCACATACAGTATGTGTGTGTGTGTGTGTGTGTGTATAATATACCGCCTCACCAATCTCACTGAACTGGTCCTTGGTTGTCTCATAGGTTCTCTCTTAGTTTCAGAGTGTGGTGTTTCAGAGGTGTTTGAAAAGTGTTTTGTGAAATATGACATCAACTCTCTCAAACCTGAGATGAACACACCTTCATCCTGATCCATCTAGAATGAGAAATAAAAGTATTTGACAAGTCAGGTGCAAAAACATACACACTGCATGTACAACCCCCCCAAAAAACCCCATATACACAACCAATGCATTTAGATGCTTGCAGGAGCTGTAAATGTAAATGACATAGCGCATAGGAGCAGTTCTTTCAACGGTTCTTACTTTGTCTAATGTGGTCATGGCCTATTATAATGAAAAATGTTTCTCATCTGCAGGACTCAGCACTTTAAACAAAGTATAACGTTCATGCACGAGTCTCGCCTGAAAGGAGAAGGCTGCCTTGTTCACTGGTGAGAGCAGGACTTCTTGTTGTATCCCCTTCTCAACACTGCTTGCTACCACTTAAGAAACTGAATTAAACAGATCTCCTCCATTTATCTTACAATACAATCCTAAATATGTTGAATATAAATGTACAGTTCATGTAGAGCTGAAAAAACTGAGATCAACCGAGTGTATCTGCTGTACAGAGAAGATTAAATGATAAGCAAAAGCCTATTCTTGAACTTCCCAAAACAGAGTACAGTGACGCAGTACAGTCAGAGTGTGTTTTTGCAGTGGGGTAAATGATAGTGTGTTCACAGGGGAAAGTTATATTTGGTTAGACAGAGGATCTTCTCAGAAATACAGGGGAACAAGAGGCTTTTTATAAGACCTGCATTTGTACAGGTTTTTCTACTAACTGACCTTTTTTTTTATTTTATTCAGATGTGTGGGGTCTAAAGTGTGGATTTAAACAGTTTCTGTACCTCAGCACCACATAATGTTTGCATTTTATTGTCTGTCCATCACTGTGGTATAGTTGATATTGCCTGTATTGTTATGAAAAAGTCTATGTCATGGATCAAAAACCTGAATCAGGTGTTCACATGCCACAGTGTCCTGGTATAGGATGTGGACTATCTAAGTTTCTCTAAAACCAAAGCTTATTTGCTTTTCTGGAACGAGGACATGATAGTTACATGTGCAAAACATAACCATAATACTAAAAAACTGATCATTACTAAGCAGTGCTGAAAGTGTTGAGGAAAAATTATATTTATCATGTAGGGTAAAAGATTAATTTCGTGTAAATTCTTACAGTTTGGCAGGTGTGTCTCGCAGCGTTACCCTGGTGGTAGCTTACATCATGACGGTGACAAGACTCGGCTGGCAGGAGGCGCTGGCTGCAGTGAAGGTGGTCCGGCCTTGCGCTGGCCCCAACCTGGGCTTCCAGCGTCAGCTCCAGGAGTTTGAGGCTACTCAAGCTGATCAGGTCAGTCCATAGGAACTGAGCGTGGGTAGGATGGAATATGAAAGAGTGTTGACTGTATGATTGCTGTATGATTTGCTTTGTGATTAGTGTAAGCATGACTACACCATCAGTAAAATTTTTGCCTGTTTTCTTTTCCTGTAGTTCAGACAGTGGTTACAAATGAAATATAAGGACAATCCCTTCAATGATGAGGCTGATATACGAGAATTGCTTCTCAGAGCGTCCAAAGTCAATGGTGAGGAGGTGAAAAAACAGGCATCCACCCCACCAGGAGGCATCTGATCACTTCTTTTGATATGATATTTTGCAGCTCAGCCTGGAGGATCACATCACTGCCTGATGCTGCAGTATATTGGACCTTGGATCTTGAAGTCTAATATGCTTTCGATTTGACTAAAGCCAGAATGGAGCGATTCTCTTAAAATCACATTCATGAACGCTGGAAGTTACCATTGATACGGACAGCACGTTATTTATTTAGCATTGGTTGATGTTTCTGTTGCTGTTTTTTTTTTGTTTTTTTGCCTAATTTCTGAATGTTGTGACCTTTTTTTTGTACTCTGTCATGATGGTTTCAAATAGTAAAATTAAAGGAGTAAAATCGAGTGTTATGCGAGGTTTTCAGTCGGTGGGCTGCCGTGTTGAAGGTGATAAGACGCATTCTGCTCTTAGCTTACATCTCTGTTTCCTGGTTGCCTTCCTGTTTGTCTAATGTGCTAGGGAGCTCATGCATGGTGACACCAAAAACACCAAGATCATTTTCTTTAATCACTTTGTCTTCTCGACTGTCTTCAGAGACTTTGAAGCGTTAAAAAAACACATTAATTTCACCACCTCTGCAATAGAGAGAGAATGCAGGGTAGTTTTAAATATTGTTATCTGGACATGTGCATGGAGAACCACTGGAGGGCAGTGATACTAAGACAGTAGCCAAATATACATCGTATCGTGAATTCAACTGTCTTCAGATATTAGTTTCTCATGTCTCATCATTGATATAACAAAACAAAATGAAGACAGAAATTTCTAGTCAGCAGCTGTCATGTCATTGGAAATTAGACTGAATTTACAGGGTTTGCAGAAAAACAAAAACATGTGGGGAGGAACATTTCAGTGCTGGTAATGTGCACAGGTAATTGTTCCATTCCGTCCCGGTGTCTGCTCAGGGTGTCACTAGAGGGATTCCCCACCGCAGTGCTGTGTGGGTGCTGAGTTTCACAGAAATGAACACTCGCTTGCTCTACATCTCCTTTACATCTCCTCTTGAACTTCTCAGCGCTCAAGAGGCTCCTCCCTGTCACAAATCAAGATGTGATAACATTTAAGAGTAGGACACAGAGAGCTTGAAAACAGATTTCGACAGTGGAGCTCACATGATCAAAGGTAAGCAGCTGCAGCAGCTCCGCTTTTCTTTTCTTTTTTTAAATGAATGACAATATTTTCAGCATCATAGTCAATAAATACTTCCAATGTTTAATTACACTGCAGCTGTTCAGTCTTTCGCCTCCATATCAAGGTAGAATCTCAAGATAGCAAGAATTCAGTGTACTTAAAAGTTTGTCATTCAGCTGCTAAGCACTTGTTTAAAATTGTAGCGTTGTAGTACCGTGAAAAAGCTTTCTTGTAATTTATTTGTGGCCGCTAGTCTGGTTTTTAATCATTCATGTATCCCAAATGAGTGAAATTTCTTTTCTCTGACAGAAAAGAAAACGGTGATAAACGTGATAAAGACAGTTACCCAACCTGCACTCATGCCCTTCGTTTGTAAATGAGTAAGGCCAAAAGCGGCAAAACCATGGCTACATAACTAGATAAAATTCAGTCAAAGTGATTACTAAAATTACAACTGCTAGTAAAATTTAGCAACTTGCAATAATGATGAGTAGGTTGAGTCTCTTATGTTATCTTGTTATTTATTTAAACGAGTGAATCTAACATTAAAAGGGAGTCAAATAAAACAGCAACTTTCTCAACTTACTGTGGCCACCATTCTGATAACAAGCTTTAATTATTTTGCAGAGATGAACTTGGATGAGGACAGCGGCCTGTCAACCAGCTGCGGGAATGGCAAACTGAGACAGTGGCTGATTGATCAGATTGACAGCAAGAGATATCCTGGACTCGTTTGGGAAAATGATGAAAAATCCATCTTTAGGATTCCCTGGAAACATGCTGGGAAACAAGACTATAACAGAGAGGAGGATGCTGCGCTGTTCAAGGTCAGACCCATCCCACCTGTCTTGTCATGCTGCACCTGAAGCCTCTGATAATTTAAACACACTATTGCACATATAAAACTGTAGTACTGTGGTTAGTCTAAAAAGCATGTTTAGTTGTTGTTCCAGTCCACTTATACCTGACTAAAGAGAAAGTGAGAATCTTTCTATTCACTGATTGTTTCAGGCGTGGGCATTGTTCAAGGGAAAATATAAGGAGGGAATCGATAAGCCAGATCCCCCCACATGGAAGACCAGGTTGCGATGTGCTCTAAACAAAAGTAATGACTTTGATGAGTTAGTGGAAAGAAGCCAGCTGGACATCTCAGAGCCCTATAAAGTCTACAGAATCATTCCAGAGGAAGTCAAAAAAGGTATGTGTGTTACTGTTTATGAGAATTACATTCAGTTGCCTTTGTGTGTGGACACAAGTGAAACAAGGTGTGGAGTAAAATATATATTGGTAGGCAAGTAAAAGTATATTGGTTGAATCTGACAGCAAACTGTGAAACCCACAGCAGCAGCTGCTTTGTATGTGTACAGTAGACTGCCGTATTTCACAAAGCATCTCACATTGTTTAGAGTATTGGCATTTCTTTTTCACACACATATGCACCACTGCAGTTGATTCTGACAAGGCAGGAAGCACAAAGGAAGCCAAAGCATGTACCAAAAAGGCCGTAGTGCTTTTTTTAGAGGGCTTCGGTTACTAAGTGCAGAGTGCACACAACACATCCAGACGACCTCCAGCTTTGCATAACTAAGTCTTTGCTATCATACAACAGCTTTTGTCACACCAGAGCAGTTTCTTGATAACTGTTTTCTTTTTAAAATTGGCCAGATTTAGATTGTCTTTTGCAAGGTTCAAAAGACCTTGCAAAAACACAATGCCACTCAGTTAATAACAGAATCTTAAAAGTTCGCAAAATGTATTCCCCGTTTGAAGCTGCCAAATTGAACTAGCTGAGTTATGTTCACAGAAAATTGCATCTCACATGTTCTCAGTTTGTTGATTATCTGGGCAATGAAGTTATGCTATGATCCTGAATTATTGTTGGATTGCCAGTGTCCAATATTGTGGACCAGCTATTTGACATTTGGCATTTCTGCTTTTGTGCATTTATACAGGAATAAAGATGGGCAATATTGAGGAGACACCATCACATGTAAATTCCCTTGGATATATTTCTCCATATGCTTCTCTCCACAACCAGGTCAGCAAATTTTGTGGCTGCTGCATGCTAAAGAGTTTTCATTTCAATTCATCTGCCATGATTGTAAATGTCTCCAAGTGTGTGCGTACATGCCGTGAATTTTAGCTGGAATCTTGGTTTAACGTCTATAACTCTGGTCTTTTCTCAGGTACCTGGTTACATGCTTTCTCAGGAGAGAAGGGACTGGAGGGATTACTCACAACCAGAACAACAACCTCTTCCTCTTGCACATCACCATGGGCCACATGCAGAGGTGCAGTATAGTCATGGCCACTACCCGTCACCTTTCAGCAGGGCTTGGCCTGGCTCACATGCAGAAAATGGTAAGATATGGTCATATACGCATCATACAACATTTATAAAACTATAGATTTTTTCACTGACTGTAATGCTCAGCAGATATACAGTGTGATAATATAGTTATCTTAAATGTCATCTGGCTTGTAAGATTTGTGACATCATTTGTATACACAACAGTTGTTACAAATTTGATTCAAAGAATGACATCAAGTTCCAACCACAGACACCTGTGACATCCTGTCAGTCCTTTCATCAGGTGAGCAGTCAGGCCACTTTATCGATGAAAAGTATAAACAGAGTTCGTCATCACCCTGTTTTCTTGTGTAGTGTGCCTCTCAATGAGGCTTTAACAGGTCACACAGAAGTATCAGTGATCTTTGACATGAAGGTCATTATTCCTTCCTCGTAGGTTAACATTTTTATTCGATCTCTTCATCTACAAAGAAAAAAAGTCCAATGAACTTAGCTAGTTGTGTTGCTTAGTACCATGTATGTGGTGTATTGGACAAGAAATCAATGATTACTTAAACGAAAAACACTGTACCGGTATATTGTACTTGTTTACAATGTATCATATCTAAAGGATAAATATGTACAATTCCCATGAATATAAATGCTGGTATTTGTGCAGACTAAAGAGATGGCAGGTGTGACATATCTTCACAAACAGGCAGCAGTTGATTCAGTAGCCATGCAGTGCTGATCAGTGGTCTGTGCAGAAGAGAAAGTGCCAAATTTGTTTATGTGGACGACCTGGTTGTTAAGTTAGGTTGTTTTTGTAAGTGACTAAAAGATGTGTAAAACATGACTTTTGGGCCTGCCTGATCTCAAACAAATTAATGTCAAATTATTGTGTGTTAAGGGATTTTTCACACATTCTCCAGCCTTGCGTTTTTTAAAATCACAGATTAGATCTTAACAGTCATAATAAAAATGTAAAAAAGAGTTGGTGTACTGCCCTTTCACACTCAGTACTTATGACCAGTGTTTCATTTATTCTGTGCAGGTTTTCAGCTCTCCTTCCACACCTACTTTTCAGAGTCCCAACCGCCCTTGTATTCGATGGACCACAATAATGCCATAACAGGTAAAAAAAAAGAAAAAAGAAAGAAAAAAAATCCTCTCATGCTCTTGTAAAAACAGATTCACAGAGACTTTTTTTAAATACATTTGCATAGACAGATAAAAAACTACAAACACCTACTTACTTCCCTATTCTGAACTCAGAGCAGCAGTATTGAGGTTTTGTTTTTTTTTTATTCTGCCACATGATGATAGATTAAAACAGAAGATTTAAAACATGCATGGAATAATTTGAGAGAACTGTGCTGATGCTGTGCATGCTGCGATTACTGAGAAGTTTTATTTAATCAGGACATTTCAGGGCCTCCATCATAGAGATGCTGAGTTCCTATAACTATATCATCCTTTTTTTTCTTTTCAGATTTCAGCCTGCATGTGTCCCTATACTACAGAGAGTCTCTGGTGAAGGAGGTTACTACCACCAGCCCAGAAGGTTGTCAGATCACCTCTTCTTCCTCCTCCTCTCCATCCTCTTCCTCCTCTTCCTCCCCGTGCCCAGAGGACAAATTTCACAGTGGGGCAGAAGTTATCCTTTTTCCATTTCCGTACCCTGAGTCTCACAGGCAGGGAGCTGAGATGCTCCCTAATGTACTGGAGAGGGGGGTGCTTCTGTGGATGACGCCTGATGGCTTATACGCAAAGCGCCTCTGCCAGGGACGAGTGTACTGGGAAGGACCCCTGGCTCCGTTTATGGATAAACCCAACAAATTGGAGAAGGAGCAGCCGTGCAAGCTGTTTGACACCCAGCAATTCCTTATTGGTAAGCACTAATATCTTTCTGTAGCTTGCTGTTCACAGGTTTGTACACAGTTAAAGGAACATGCATGCAACATGATGGAAAAACAATGTGTGTGACATTTGTAATGTCAGCTTTTCGTTCAGCTTATGTAAGCGGACGAAGTATTCAACTATTTGTTTAACATGAAGTTGATAGTTGCTATGAATCTATAGTAAGAGCAGGCAAAAACAGAATCACATTATGGATTTCACAGACCAGATTGATTCCTATTCCTATGGTTTTATTTGTATGAGGAAGCAGCTGAAGGAGTATGAATAATGGCAGGCTTCAATCAAATCAAGTCAATTTTTATTCATTCTCAATGGCGGGGATCTGCAATCTGTACAACAGCAACGACAGTAGCAATATCATAAAATCAAAGTGAAATCCCTCTGTCTAAAATTTGTGTCTGACTAGTCCTCTGAAGGTATATTTAATGTTATTCTACTATTCTGCTATTCATTATCTTATGGGAGCCCACCGGAGGAATTGACACATACACCATTAAGAACTTACATCTACATTATAATGAATTATAATCAGATTGTTAATTGTTCCTATATATGCTGAATGAGGAGGCTCAGGTAAAACTTTACCATGTATGTATCTGACTACATGTAGCCACAAAATCTATTGTTTTGCAACTAGTAACTCAAGCTGTTTGATAAATGTAGTGGAGTAGAAAGTGCAATAGTTTCCCCTAAAGTTTAGTAGTATAGTTAATTATTAGTATAATTACAAAGTGAAGCATTGTGCTATTTTTTTAATCCCCTCTTGTAGGTGCACTTCAGTTAAGGTGAAGGATTTGGCTTAGGAAATTCTGTAAGCCATTAGGATAATCAGAGTGTACTAATGATGTCACTGCAGCCACGGGTGTTTACGGTATGACGATAGTTGTGCTCATGTCTATAGCTGTGATGATATTGATGATAATGATGAAGGAGACTGTGCAGGTGTTTTAGCTGGGTAAGTCCCCCTCAATGTTGAGGTAGCTGTAAGAAGTTCACCACATTCTCAGCAGGGGGCCTAAAAGTGTGGAGTCCCCACCCACCTTCTGTGGTCCACCACACTGCATGACAAGACGACGTTCTCTCTACACTGAAATTTCCTCATCAGTGGATTCCAGAAAAGTAAACATGATTAGGGAAAGTGAGCAGTTTGGGGTTTTTTGGTTTCTTTACTGTATATTGTAAATGTGATATACTGGAGTGTGTGGTAAACACATGGTTGGTTTCTTGTGGGAAATACGTCTTAATTTCCACTCTTTTCTTCTTTTTCTCCTCTCAGAGCTTCAAGATTTTGCCCATAATGGCCGACATTTACCGAGACACCAGGTGGTGTTGTGTTTTGGGGATGAGTACCCCGACCCCCAGAGGACAAGGAAGATGATCACAGTACAGGTACTCATACACAGCAAAACTTTACCTGGAAACTACTTTTTTTTTTTAGAAAAACAAAGCATGTTATGTTGTTAGAGGTTTGTTAATATTAGAAACATCAGCACTGTCCTACTAATGCACCATGCAGTAACTGGCCTACATATTAGGTCATGACATGGATGTGAACATATCATGCCATATTAATAAGTAATTTCTGTGAAAACACTTATTATTATAATGCAGAGCTAAAACACAGTAACTGCAGCTAAAGCAAGAGCACAAAATCATGCTTGCTAATGAGATAGCTGCAACTAGTCTAAGCTAAAACTTAAGCTAAATTTAGTGATTGATTTTAACTAGCTGCTATCTGTAATTAAACAAAGTCCATTTTTTTATGAACTGACATGCTAGTTAGTCAGATCCTTAAAAAGTCTAACATCCAACATTCTGAATTTTAGGCCATAAAATGTAATAAATATGATTTTCATATGTCTCCAAACAGGAAAAAAAGAAAGAAAATGAAAATGAATTTAATGTTATTTTTACAATGTTGCATTAACTTGTACATGTGTACGACCTGATGCAGCACACCTAGCTAGCTTGTCGCAGTGAGGTCAGCTGGATGATATGACCTTTCCTCACATCAAAAAAAAAAAAAAAAGAAAGAAAAAGAAAAGAAAAAATGTACTTAGTTACTTATATTCCTTTTATCCAATATGCTGTGATAAGTGCAAGATCAATGAGATCTGTCTCGAGATGAGGGCATGTTGAATTTAGTTGAAGCTGGCTGAAAATAACAAAATTGAAGCCAACTTAGTGCAATAAAATGCTCAAATTAGGAACATTGGGTATAAAGGCATTATAGTTACGTGGGAAGTCAGAAAAACATGAAGGCTTTGCAAAAAAAAAAAGAGAAACCAGCAAATGCCTGCTATCACTGTATTGTTCTGTAATCACATCGGAAGCATCACCAAAATTCGGCACCCCGGCACTCGAAACTAATGTTAACTCCTGCAACTCCAGTGGGCAGCTAAATGTATGCATATGTGCATTTGGTGAAATCGTTTAAAAAGCGGGAACCCTGTAAATGAGACAGTCGCTAAATCCAGTCATTAATGAGGGGAAAAACGCAGCTCCTGCTCATGGTAGGCTAATTAGCTCAGCACTTCTATGTGCAAGGAATGCCCTCTTCCTTTGTATGGCACAGTAGGATAACATGATTCAACAGTCACACATGTTTTTCATACAAAGACCTCATTTCATTATAGGTGGAGCCAGTGTTTGCCAAAAAACTGGTGTACTATTATCAGCAGAACAATGGCCACTACCTGCGGACTTATGATCACATCCAGGAACAGAACACATCTCCAGCGATTGACTATTCCTCCCAGAGACCCCTACAGCATATTCAGGAGTGACAAGCATGCACACACACACCCAGCCACCCACACACACACACACACACACGCACGCACACACTCGCAAGAGGGCATGAATGTGAGTGTGATCTGCTGGCCGTTTATCAGGCTTCGTGACTGTAGTGCTGTGTACTGTAAATGGCTGTCATGATGCAGAGGGGTAGAGATGGGGAAGACCCTGTTGTTTTCACTTGCACACCTATGCATCGTAGTCTTTGTGTCTGTGGAGTAATGCTTTCTTTTTTTTTTTCGTTTTTTGTTTTTTTATTACTGTGAGAGTGCGAAGGATGCGGTTTGAGGGTGGTGGGGGGGGTGAGGGGGGCGGAGGGCGACTGAGACAGGAAGTACTAGCACAGGTGCACAGGAAGAATGGCCCCTAAGACAAACGCCGATATGTCAAAGGGATAAAACAGAGTATGAATGAATACTCAGTGTATAATTATTTATTGTATTGTACTGTGTATGATACTTAGCATTCACTTATGTGAGCAAGTTAACAGTCAACAGTGTCATTGCTTGATCTACCTGACCTCAATTTTGGGTTTCATTGCCAAAACAGAAGCTACATGTGAGACAAGCTGATGTTATCACTGGTCTGAGGTCTTATTACAAGTTGTTTACCTCTGGACTGCTACATGTACTGCAGGACACAAGTACAGTACTGAATCTGATCAGTCTTTTAAGCATCTGATTCCTTCAAATTATGCCAATCTGATGAAGCAAAAGTGACACAAAGCTGTTTTGGGTTGTAAAGATGGATGAACTATTTTGCCAAACGAAGCTGGAGACTGTAGCCTGTATGTCCACCTTACATATGTGGCATTAATGCAGCGTATTGTATCCCTAAGCTGATAAATTTTCAGTTTTGATTTAATTTCAAGTCATAGGTGTCGGTGATGGTTGTCGGAAATCAAACCTGTGTGTGAGGTTACAAATGCAGAAGGTTTTCAAACATTTTTTCAAATATTTTTTTTTATAAATAGATAGAGATCACCAGGTGACTGTAGAGATGGCAAATATTTTATACCTTATTCGTTCATATTAATTTTCTCTAATCAGTGCTTTTTTCTTGCTTTGTTTTGTAAAAATCCTGTATAGTTTAAACTCTTCAAGTTTCAAATGAGAAGATGTGATTTGAAAACCTGTTTTACGACTGACCTACTCAGGTTACAGGCGTGACACTTAACGTATTCGTAACGTACTCACAAGCGAAAAAGGTTGGGGATCACCTACAACACACAATGAGAATTGCCTCAATAGCTGGTCTTGACCTGACTGAAGTGAGGGAGGTTGACTGGAAAAAGAAATCACACTCATCCCGTAACTTGCAAGGAAACCATACCCGTTCCTCTTGACCTGAAACTAGAGGCCTCACAAATGAGAAGAAAAACTGCCTTAGTGGTCTACGTTCAGGTTCTGCCAGGGAAGAGCTCTCGGGTTCCCATGCCTGAGATGCTGCAGAAGTTCACACACACTGGATGTAACGTCCACACAAAGGCTATCTCAAGATCCTAACAGTCTACTTAGGGATGTGTATATATCATAAGACATAAAGATCCAACAGTGACGATGAAGAGATTTCTCCTGCCAATTATGTTCTAATAGATGATGCTGCATTTGAATGGATAAATGTCTTGTTATGTTTTTCTTCTGTGGTCCAGAGTTTCGATCTCTGCACTTACTTCCTTCACACTTAAACCACATCACTTTCACAATGGCTTCAAAGGTCTTACCAAAATCACAGGCAGGAATGTTTTGTGTGTGCGTGTGTGTGTGTGTGTGTGTGTGTGTGTGCGTGTGCGTGTGCGTGTGTGGACCATGAATAATTTTTTCTTCTCAAACTGACTCTTGTCAGCCCCCCCACCAATTCTGTGCAGGCTGAATTTCAATGACTTCACAGTCATTCATTCAAAATCACTTTCTAATTTCTAATACCAGTGTGCTATTGTGGTAAACGCTGCGTGTCTTTGCATGTGTGTGGGTGGATGCATGTGTGTCACACAATTGCACTATTACTGTTATCAGGAATTGACATTTTATGGACTTGGGATAAAACATGTGACTCCCCCACCTACAACATCAGTGAGTCAGACACAGACATGCACACCCATTGCACGTCGCAGTTACAGTAAAACAGGCTACAGGGAAACTCAAAATAGGAGTTCATACTGAGAGAACTGTTCTAGCATTTTGTACAATATATGTGATTAATGATAAAGCCTGGAGATCATAAGTAATATAAAACTGCCATGTGGATAAATGATTTTTTTTTTTAAATAAAGTTATCAATTTTCTACTACTTGTGTTTGCTATGCTGTTGTGTCTTTGAGCTCTTTTTGATTTACAAACAAAGGGAGGGAGAAGGAGAGAGTCATATTTGATATGGGGGGTGGGGGGGTTGGGGGGAAGCACATTCGCACATTTGCCATGGTGTTTCCCCCTCTGCAGGAAGCCACATCATTTGCAGTCAGGCTTCAGTTTTTCCGCCTGTATGAGCCGTTACTCCAAGCGACAACATCTTAAACCTTCGCTCGAAGCTTTGGAACAGACAGTTTAGTCAATTAATACCCCAAACATCAACTTTTTTTTTTTTTTTTTTTTTTCAGAGAAATGAAACTGACGCTAACATGCAACACTTTCTCCAAAGTGATGCTGTCGGTTCCACCTTCACTCAGTGACTATGATTAATCAGACTGGGCAAAAAAAAAAAGTGATTCATTGTACAATATATATAACACTGTGCCAGTCTTTATGTTTATAGAATAGAAGCAACCAGAATGAAATGTGCAGCTCTCCGACAGCTGCGTCTGGGGCCATGAGGGTGGGGAACAGGGTGTGCGGGGCCTGTGTGTCCAGCATGCATGCATGCATGAGAGTGGTAGAATGAAGAGGTGACAATATGCAGGTTCCCTCAAATCCACTGTTAAATGTCAACATTGAGGCAAGAATACCCACAAAAGAATCAACACTGAGGTTGTATTCTGAACCACATAGTACATACTAGAGACTGGATACATACTGAAGACTGCATATTATAACAGTATGCAATAAGAAACTGTTAAGTGGATTTATTTACAGTATGCTAGGCCAGGTTTAGCTGGTTTTTGGTTATGAAAAACAGAGAAAGAAAAAAAAGCACACCTAATGCCAAACCATCTCTACATTTGCTCTAAAAAAGAAACAAAATAAAAATATTCATTTTTATGACTGTCACAAATGTGAACATTTACCTGAGAGAATGATTAACGGCTATCGGATGACTGGAAGCAACCAGATTCATCTGCATTTTGTTGTGTTACTTCACTGCAAACATTGCTTTGGGAAAAAAACTTTTAATTTGCTCAAATTTTTTAGAAACTATCTGAGTTCAGAATCTACACAATTGATTTCACACCTCATTAAATTCTTAAATGTGACTTTAGTGGTGAAATACCATATATATTAACATATACTGTATATTACATATTGCAGATGTTTTGTTTTTTTTACAGCCTTATATTGACCGCCAACTGTGGATCACTGTAGCCACGCAAGGCCATTGTGAATACATGTGCACCAAAGAAATTCAGCTGATGGTTCCACTAATATGCAGGATTAGACAGAAACACACACACACACACACACACACACACATACAAATGCATGATCATAAAGTGTGTCACAGAAATCTGATTTGGTTATTGTTCATACATCTTTTCCCATTAAAGTGACATTAACACACCTCTAACTTTCTAGATTCTCTGATGCTCATTTTATAGTGGTTCTGTTATTCAGAACCTTAGCAATATTTTGCTGACATCTGTTGGTTTGTGTTGCTGCAACCAAACCTCATGTGCCTCCAACATCTTGTGAGCTCCACCCATATAAAATAGTTGATTTATAATCTCAGTATGCAAAGTAACTAGTCAATAATGTTGTCAATATTTACAAATATAAACAATATTTACCTCTGAAATGTTGTGAATTAGAAGTATAATGTAGCATAATGGAAATACTCAAGTAATGTAGCCGTGTATCTGTTGTTGACATTTGTTGTTAGACAGAAAAGGAAGTCCAGAGGTGAACAGTAAAACTGGCACAAAAAAAAGAGACAGAAAAAAAAGAAAAACTGCTCCCCCTGCTGGTATGAATGTTTTATTTATCAACAATAACCTTTTGCTCCACACTATGGGACAACACTAGACATTATATTCCAATCATAATGTGCAAATGTGCAAATTCTTTTTAAACCCTTATCCCTGAGAACATACCTCTTGTAATTCTACACTAGACTGTGACCCCTGTATGTTTAGGGTCAAACTCCTGCCCAGGATTTGATGACAGTGCTGTTTAACCCTGTCAGCTCTGGTTGATCCTGCTTGTTGACCCCCGTGTGGTAGAGAAAGTGTTGACCCAGGCTGGGTTGCTCACTCTCCTTTTTCTTTCTTTCTTTTTTCTTTTTTCTTTTCTTCTTTTTTTTTTTTTTACAAATGTTGACCCCACAAAATGGATTCTGCAGCATTTATGCGTTAACTGGTCATAAATGTCGAAATAAATAGCTGACAGATGTTGTTATGTCATGTCTTGTCAAGACTCTGGTAAAAACAAAGCTTAAGTAGGTGTGACTGCATTCACATGCAATTATTCATTATCATTATTTAATCAATATAGTAACATCCATCTATCCATTTTCTGTACTGCTTATGCGTCTGAGTCGCGCGAAATATAATAAGATATTATCATTAATACTCTAGATATGACCTACACAAGGCATCACCAGTAAATAAAAATTTTATCAGCATAGTTAATCATCTTGAATTGTTTTCAGATGTCTTTGTTTATCTGAACCTCTCCAGATAACAATGCACTTAACTCAATACATTATGATGGCAGGAAAGCAATAACAGTTGTCGGATAAGGAGAAGCAAAGTAATGGAAAACAATCAGATGACTTGGGACACGAGTGTAAACAGATAAGAGATGATAAGCAGAACAATATGCTGGTCTGCCTGGCACTGATGCAAGGGGGGGGGGGGTGGGCTGTCTGTTTGGTTTGGCTGGCAGCTTGCAGTGCTTTTGGAGATAAAGGATGTTACACTGAAACATCATTAGACAAAGTAGGAAATGATGTATTTTCACCATAATCTAGATTTCCTCCAGAGACACACAACAAACAGAGAAAAATTTCAAGCTACAGAACAAATCTACCAGCCAACAAAAGAAATGTGACTGCACATGGATTTACATGCAGTAAAATAAATGTCCAGCAGGGAGTGATGTATCATTGGTTGGTTGCTCAACTTAAAGGGCTGGAGGAAGTGGAAATAAGAATTTTCTGCATGCAAAAAAAAAACCCAAAACAAAACATGAGGTTCACACATTTAGGGAGGTTGGACTGCAGCAATCAGTGAATTCATAAACCTTTTGATCAGGCTTCATGGCCCAGAGACTCCATGTAACACTCCCTGCCTCAACATACAAACATACATCCACATATGCAGGAGTACACACAGACAGACAGACACACGCACACGCAATTTGATGATCCTCCTCCTCTTAACATCAAATTATGACCTCTGGATTTCCGGGCAATTTCCAATCAAAAGAAAGAGCTGGGAATTCCACGTCTGTATTTTGTTTTGTACGTTAGCGCTGACAGAAAGACGGAGGTGGTCGGAGTGACAGCTCGTGGGCTGTGTTGCGTGAGAGTGACTCAGGCTGTTCTCAGACTCTGTGTGGTCTGGGTGTGTGGTCTCAAGCTGACGGGCAGGGAGGAGGACAGAAGAGCCCTGTGAGTGTGCATGTGTGCGTTTGTGTGTGTGTGTGTGCATGCATGTATCCATGCGTGCATGCATGTGTGTGCGTATGTGTCCACTCGTGTGTGTGTGTTTACTTTATCCAGAGTCAGGTCCAGGCTCTCTGTAGCTGTGGCCTGAGTAGAAAGCTCTGCCTTCCGCCACTCAACAGCCCTGGCCTGAAAGATAAACACACACCGCCACCACTCTGACATGGATCATCTAAGGATAATTTTTATCCATGTAAACTTACGGGACCTGAGAGACCTTTAGAGGGTCTTAGGCTAATGTGTAATGTCTGAAATTCTAGTCTTGCATGGTTTTTCTGTAGAAGTATCAGATTGGACGTTGACACAGTTTTCTTCCACATTTAATAGTTTTGATTGCGCATTTGCAGCTGTGATTTTTTTTTATCTTGAGTGTTTTATCCTTTAATATGGCATATTATGAGCGTTCCATGTTGTATTTTACTACACATGTTATTTGTATATATGACGTATAAACCTTTGAATCCTAGCTGACGATTGTTTCCAGATTCTTTCTTTCATTCAAACAAGACATGTATAAATGTTGGTCCTCCAACTCAACACCGTCAGTGTTGTAATTAAATATTTCTGATGCGCTAAAAGAGGACACCTTAGTGACATAACATACTTACGGGACATAACATAACATAACATAAAACTAGTGCAGTTATGAGAAATATTAACCTTGCATACCTTGGCATATACATACATACCACCTCTCCCTCCTACACAGGTCCTCCAGGAGCCATCCCAAAGTAAAAATAAATAAATAAAAAAGAAAGTTAAGAAATACAACCTGAATAGTTAGTAAATTATAAATTGTGTTTTTGTATTTTGTTTTTTGTAATTAGCTTTTGTTTTTCGTTACGTCTGAGATTGGATGTACGTATTGGATGTTGAATGTGGGTGTTTTTGTGTATACGTTTTTGTGAATACTTTGATTGGTTTTCTTTGTGTATATTCATGACATCATAAACAACAAATATATAATATATAACTCTTACATAACGCGTAGATTTAGTAAAGCAAATCACACACACTCAACCTTTGGACTACTCCGGACTCCTCTCCCTCTCCCACAGCGATCTCGGGGGAAGGCTATGTAATGCAGCACTGCTGAGAACGCGCCATGAAAATATAAATACAACCTCGCTGCATTTCAACCATGTAAATAAACAGGGCCACCCAAATTTCCAATTAGAGCTGGTGTGGAAGGCAGGAAATGGGGTAGACAAGAAGAGACCACACCCCCTTTTCTGTCGGTCACTCCCGCAAAAAAGTCCAGGTCCAAGTCAGGGACATGGGACGGTGGCAATAGAGGGCGGATGCAGCATTCAGAACCCCACTTAAGACTGTTCTTGCACATCCCCCTCCAGCTCCACTGTGCTCCCCCTCCCAAGTTTGGAACCCACACAAGTTTCCATAAAATTCAGATATGAATATCAAATGAATACATGGGATTCAGTACTTATGAAACCACTATAATCTTAGCACATGCAATTTTTTTCACCTCACAAACATTTCACTTACTTCATTTTGAGAAACCAAGCCTTACACCAGCTTGCCTTATCAGTCCAATCAAGGTTATCAGGTGATTCCTATCTGACTGAAATGAGGCATTCTCAATGTATTCCACATCTTCTTGGAACAGCTAGGCACCGTTATTACGCAGCTAAGCCCCGAGACCACCCAGGAGCTGGGGTCCAGTTGTGCGATGCAGAAGCAAGGTCCTTGTTGTGATAAGGAAGACAAGCCCTCTACAAGGAGAGATGGTGCCTTGAAAGTGTAGCGAGGTTCGCCCGATAGGTGCCAGATCAAAGTCTGATAGATTCACTTGGCATTATCTGGGCCAAGCTCATGTGATGGTCAGTCACTGTTCAGCTGTGGTCAGTCGGCAAACATCACGGGGCCTATTAGTTAACATAAACACACAACTTAGTGTAATTACCCCAGAGAGTCAAAGAGCTGTGTCATGAAAGTCACTTTCACTCCAGATATGGCTGTGAGGGTTATCGCCACATTTCCTAATGACCATAATTCACCCGGAAAGGGCAGAGCTCATTAAGATAAAGTCTGAGGGAAAAATCTGAGGTAATGGTTTGCCTTCATTGTACATGTTTGTGGAACAATTTGTCAGACTTTGACATTGTTTCAAAAATGTTGAGTTGTCCTTAGATGGCACCAATACAGAGACCCCAAAACTGGATCTTCTTCCGTCCATCATCCATTGTTCATTGTTTATGTTTGACTGGTCTCGGACTGCAATGTCTCATCTCTCACAGGCTCCTAAACAGCCATACAGGAAACAGACAGTATAAACACGGAGCTTGGGAGATCCTCTCTTGCCTTGACTCTGAGCTGCAGAGCCTCATTGTAAAAACACAGAGACACTGGCTACTCATTTTGAGAAAGTTTGTTAAACTTTGAGCCATCACTCAAGTAGAATTTTGAACAAGTTCTCATGAGAGTAACAGATTCAGGAATATTTTCTGGAGACTGCAATGTCCTCTTTTACTGCATGCATTAATATGATGCATTTTACTGGCAGATCATATGATAGCTTTAATAGTTTTGACTGCTATAACACAAATTACATCTGACACTAAATGCTAACATCAGCTTATGGTGACATTGAATGCAGATGTTCAGAAGTTTAGCTGGTAATGTTCACCATGTTCACTGTTTTATTTTAGTGCTTGAAACATTTGGTCAGAAACCAGAGTGTTGGAGACATTTCAATTTTGACCTGATGGTGGTCCTAGAGGAAAGGTCAGGGGTCATCAGATTCATCCTCTGGGGACCATGAATGTCCATGAAACATTTTTATTACAATCTATTAAATAGTTGCGAGAGTTTATTGAGACGGCTAGCGTAGCTATAAAGAGGATGTTCACATTACAAGTTAGCCATGGAGATAATTACGAGTCAGAAAACTGTGTATGATCTCTGAATGCACAAAGTAAACCACAGGTCAAAGCTTTCACGAGCAGTCAAAGTCTAGAGTTATACAACAGTTATATCCATCAGGCCTCTCTCTTGCTATTTTATGTTCCACAGTTCAGGATTCTGACCACCAGAGTGGATTTGGGAAAAGGGAAAGCATAATAATGCAGCATTAATTTTTAAGTGCACTGCTGCAATTACATTCTTCAAGGTGTAAAAATGAAAAGGACACACTGCGAACTTTACACTAATATTGACCTTCCATTAAATGAGACTTAAAGCTTTCTGTCCTGCTTAAATGTTAAGACCTCTGCAAGCTCTCTGGGGAATGTATTTTTAACAGCAGCGTGGTGGTTTTAACAACCTCGGTTAGAACAACACACTGCAGACTGGTACAGCAGGAAAACACCCCGGTGCTGGATTAAATGCCCTGCTGAACATCAGTGGGAACAACATCAAGGTGTATTTGCCAAGAGAATATTCATTTGCTGTGTGATAATAAAGATTAGTGACAAGCTGGTCTGTCCATAGAATATGAATGGAACCCTTGTGTGCTCAGCTTGGATGTTAAAGTTGTCTGAGTTGATGTGACTTTGTCTCAGAGCAGGGTGTATTGATACAATGTGTATTAAGGTGTCTGGAAAGCACAAGGTTTTGGATGTTGAAAATATGCAGTGTAGGCCTACTTCCGTTTTGACCATAGAAGGCAATAATTTAATGTCATATGATTCAACCGAATGTTATTTGTGAGATCCAGATGCTAAGATGTTTTTCTAAATATGTAAAAGCACATTCCATTAACCCTTTAGCTAAATTTTGTTCATCAACTTTAGGTGTGAACAAATAATAATAGTAATAATAATAATAATAAGTCTATGTGGTTTATAAATAGAAATGAATCACAATTTCACACTTTAAGGCCAGTTTCACTGTAAATGCTACTTTAATTATTTTTTTAATAGTATAATAATTGTCTAATAATAAGTAATAGTGTAACGACTACCTATTTGTTATATAATTTTGTAATAATATGATAAATTTCCTCAATTCATGTGTATAGAACAAAATTTAAAAAGAAAAAAAATTCAAAGCAGTTAAAACAAAATTGGTGCTATCGTTATGTTATTTTTCATTTTTGCTTTTTTTTTCTTTTTTGCTGTTTTTAATGGAAAAAAATTGCTCTCTCAAAGATGAATATGCACCAAATGTAGAATAATCAGCAGCTAGCTAAAAAAAAATACACACTAAATTCTAAACTAAACACTTTTGATCTGAACATAAGTCAAATTTTAAAACATAAAACATTAATCCAAATTACAACCCTACACCCTACACTATAGCTTGGAGGCCCAGATAAGCACAAATGTTTTTTAAATTAAAGTAAAAGTGCAGCTGATTCTGCATACACATCCATTAACTGTTCTCAAACCTTTCCTAAGACAATCCATGTTATCTTTCCCCCCTCTGAGTAGATGAATATAAGCTGCAGCCTGATCACTACATGCTTGCAACATCAACTACATGTACTCTACATTATCTCTAATATTTGGGATAAACGTATTACTTTTAATGCTTGAAAATCATTGCTCAGTAATCAAGTATTGTAATACACTAAATGTAAATTTTACAGTCGCTAAACAAGTCATTTTTAAAAATGTTTAAACTGTAAAACCTTAATTGACTAACATAATTGTTTTGTTCTGATATAATTTAGATGTTTGATTTCAAATCTTCTGAATAATACATGAGGTGAAGAAGCTGAAGGTGATTTTCAGTGGATTCTGTGCTTTGCTTATAATTTTATGATTCTAAAAACTCAGAACTAATTCACACAGAATAAATATTTGTATAAGCCCCATTTATACCAACTATTAGTGTGCTTTTTGATTAATTTTTTAGTCCTGAACCACATCCACAAGTCACTAAATCTATCTGTCCAGCTGAGACTTATGGGATCAGCCCGTCTCTTCTGCCCAGCAGGGGGCATGTTTGAACACACCTCTGTGACAATGACACTAGGCTCACCATATGCTTACATCAATATTTATCTCAAAAGTTGCAAGACTTTGTCACGTACACTGCTGGTACTTATAAAACATGATATCTATCTATCTATCTATCTATATATCTATAGATAATATATGATATAATATATAATATAAAAACAATGCTCACAAAACTGTGTGGACTGTTTATCATGACCAAATGGGTCTAAAAAAAATCACATGACATGGGATGTCCCATGTGATGGGACATCACATGGGATGTGTGTGTGTGTGTGTGTGTGTGTGTGTGTATGTGTGCGAGCGCGCTATGGCATGTAAGTTTAAACAGCATCAGACATTTGATCCTCCTACTGTCTGCCTTTCTTTTACACATACAAAGCTTATCTGCTCACTATGTTGCCACGTAACTCCTTCCTGAAGCAGCTCATTTACATGGACTGTACACTTGCATGACTTTGCAAACTCATTTGCAGTGTATTTTCCAAATACTTCCTCCAATATTCAAATTTATCGCAAAGAATTCCTGTCAGGAGGCAATAAACATTTGTCAAGAGGCTGTTAATCAGACTTTGTTTAAGCCGCCCCCACACCACCTCACCCAACTCCTTACAGATGAAATAATGAAAGGGCAAATTATGACTGAGCCCAACAGGATTTGATAAGCAGAAATCTATCAAATGTACTTGGAGACATTACTACAATGTTAACTGTACACTTCCTAATTTTACTGATTACTCAGTAACAGGGGCGATGCTTATGGAAAAAGATTCTGCTCGTGAATGTTTAAATGTCATTTTTTCAATGTTGTGAGCTGTACAAAATTCCCGTTACCTTCTCATGGCAGTGGGACTGAGACAGAAATTTTTAGCTCATTTGCAGCAAGCAGTGAAAATGTGATTTAATTAATTACACAAACTTAAGTTTGAAGAGATAAATACCTGACACGGAGCCAATTTATACAGTTCAGGAGTAGAAGTAATTTCGTCTTCTTACAGCCCTGTAAACATTATGTCATGCGAAGGATGTCTTTAAAACTATGAAGCTGTTCCTGCATGTGACTCATCCACAATAACTAAACAATTAACTAAACAATTACTCTACAAACATCAAGCTAAGCAGATACATGTAGATGCATTGCTACTGTTAAAGGGTATTTTGGAGTTTTTCCTTGTCCGAGCTGATAGTTTCAGAACAGAGAGTGTTTTACGCTGTAGAGATCGTGAAGCCCTTTAAGGCAAATTTGTGATTTCCAGTTCCATAAATGAATACTATATTTATATATAAAATATGGTATATAAATAAAATTGACTTGACTTGACTACTGCATGTTTTCACCTATTTTTAAGTCATGTATCTACCACTATATTATTAAAGAAATAAAACTTCACTGTACTGATAAATGCATTGCAATGCATGTGAAAGTTGCACCCTCTCAGGTAAATATACTACTAATTAAACGGTCTTTGACAGTTAAGGGGACATTATCTACACTATGTGCTCTCAATGTGTAAATAACCTACACCCTCATTCTAAACAGTCATAATCAAATTTAATTTCAGTCCAGCACAAATGATAATTGCTTCTTCCTGAGCCCTTGTAGTAACATCCTTAAAGTACCCACCCAATCCTTTGCTTATAAATGACTAAGCCTTTCAAGTATATCCCCTTCATACCCAATCATGGCTGGTCTTATGTATGTAATTTATTTAGTATTCTACATCGGCGTTAGCAGGTTTGCAGCTTACATGCACCCTGAACAATCTTCTCTCTCCCTCTCTCTCTTTCGATATAAACAGTAATAGAATGATTAACTGCTGATTGTCGGTAACTTATCCTGTAACCACTGCAGCCATGCGGGAGCAATGCCGTGGGTTAAACCGGGAAACATGAATCATATCAGTCACATTATCAAATGCATTTTGTCCCACAGCAGGAGTGTCACTTTTGTTGCACTGAATGCCTTATTCATTTTCTCTGACATTTTTCTGGTGAATTTCTTGTTTGAGAGCGTGACTCTTAAACTCCAACTGCAGCGGGTCCTGCAGTCAGAGGTGGAGACCACTGCTGTGGCTCTATAGCGTGACTGGGCAGAACACAGCTGTCGAGAGGTGTGGAAAAGCCTCTCTGCTGCTCTCAGCTGTGAAAACAGTTAACAAGAAGCCCCTCGCACACAGAACACACACACTGACAGCCACACAAACAAACACTGACACAGAGAGATGTACTGCCACATTATGCCTTCTGACTTTGTATCTGTTGATGATTAAATCTTCATCATGTCCTAGAATACTGTATCAGTATTCTCTAAAGTTCTTTTGTTAGTGTTGTAAAAGAGAAATTAATGTTGCTTAAGTGTAGTTTGAATTAGCCTATAGTATATCTGAGCTGATTATTTTTATGAATTGGCCACAATACAGCACACAAACAGGTGTTCTTCGTTTGGTCAAGAGTTTCACAGTAGATACTCTCACAAGACATAAGGCATTATAAATAAAAAGGGTATCAATTGCAGTACTGGGTGAGCGAGCTGATCAGGCTCAAGAAGCATGTAGCACAGTGTGACACAGCAGTTCAAAGGTATTACAAAATTTGTGGTAGTACTGCATTTGGTATTTACATATGGTCTTAAATGTGGAACAATTACAGACATACAAGAGGATCTTTTGCAGCAGCAATTCAACAAACATAGCAAATACATGCTACCTGCTGTTTAATCTTAAGGTAGACATTGGCCCTGTTCAGACCTGGTATTAACATCCATCTGATCACAAATGGACGGCTCTAAGTCTTGGATGCATTGAGGATGCATTGAGGATGAATTTGAGATTCAAAGACAGTCTGTAGTAGTCAGGGCCACATATGGCCACATCCTTTATCGCAGTGTGTTTTTGAATGTGTCCTGAGCCACACTGAAGCATGTCCTCAAACATCTGATGAAAAGCCACAACAACAGGCATAACAGATTACATGCTGTCTAATTTCCATTTGGTTCACTGTAATGCAATTTACATGTTTGGGCTCTCTTACTTGCCAAGGTAAGCATCAGATACACTAGACAGTAGTGAGATGATAGATAATAAATAAAAAAAACATATAGGCCTCTACTTTGTTGTTCCCCAGTCTTCCAGAAAAAAATGCTCTGTAAAAGTTTCACAAATTCAAATTCTTAAATCATTTGCTGACACAGAGTCATGAAACATATTATGTAACCACAAAAGTTTGAACAGCATCTTATGTCATCGATTGTCTATAAAATGAATATTGTTTTACTATTTTATTGTTCCAAGTGTAAAATCTCTCCTGGATGACTTGACAGTATCAAATAAATACCATTAAAGTTTAACCAAGGTAGGTAAAGCAATAATTTTAAAAATTTTGAGAGAGAGAGAGAGAGAGAGAGAGAGAGGGAGAAACATCCAGCAGAGAGAGAGAAATATTTACATTAATGTACACATAACAACTCACAGTAACCAGGGTGATGAGAGAGGTGAGATTGAACTGAAGCATTAACAGCATTGCAAAATCAAAAATATGAAGTGAAACATGCTCAGATGCACCATGGAGTTGTGCAAACCTGCACAGTTGGCTGATAACGCCCTGTGGGTTTGTGACCGTGAACTGACTGTTTTTACAAATAGGATGTTAAGAGTACAGTAAGCTTTCCCCTCAGTCCCAATTCATCTCTCACTTCTCACTTTTGTTAACAGGTAAGATTGTTCACGGAGGTATATTTGGACTGTCTAACAGGAGGGAGTTGGTGGTTTATGGTCTCAGATGGATCATACACAACACCAGTCTCGATCTGGGCCTGGTGGGACAATCCTCTATCAGGAAAGTTGTGCATGTCAGCCTTGGGCGGAGCCAGACACAGGTTTGTTTATGTCCTTAAGCCCACATCGCGTGCCAGACGGGAGTCACCCATGTCAACACTGATCCCAAAGCACAGAATTCCCTTCCATAGAGACATTAGTCATTACTGTTTACTATGGGCATTGTCATTACTTTGTCTCTTAGTCATCAGTTAGCTTATTAAGTAAGCTTTAAAATCTCTAGAAGAATAACACTGAGGAATTTCAGTGCTGTTTGTGAATGTGTGCTGCATGCTTTGCCTCAGATTGTTTAGATATGGGCCTCACCCCAACTGACAGCTTTCATTTTACTAATACTGCTTTTACTGGGGTACTAAATCACTGAAAGCATATCTGTATCCAGGTACTAGACAGGTTTAATTTTCTTAACTGACATGCAAACCTCATGTGATTTGTTTAATTCCTTAGAAATGTGCATACAGAGGACTTTTTAAGACATTTTTTTCACTTTGTTTTTTCTTTTTTTTTAGATTAAACTTGTAATAATGACACCTCAAATATAGCTTTGCATGCTACAAGGGTGCATTTAAAGCTGTCAACCTATGCCAAATCTCAATGAGAAGGTTTTCAGGGCTACAGTTAACCGAATGTCTTTTCAGTTCCGCTAAGATTGCTTAGCAGCGTGTGTTTACCTATGTATGTATTCAACCCTGGTCAAAAACAGTAATAAAACATCGTTCAGTGCTCATGCACAGTGATGATTAAAGTTTCCAAAGAGCAATTATTACATAGGCAGCAAGTCTGTACAATTACAAGCATCATATTTATGGGAAGAAAAAAACTCCAACCTGCTTTATACTGTAAACACTTTCCCCTACTATTCAAAGTCTAAAGCATCACCCGTGACAAACATATTTTTGTTACATTGAACCGTGTCTCTGTGTTTTTGAAGGGATAATTTGTGCTTACAAAAACTTGCTTCATGACTTCAGCTAAGGAGACAGAGCGGGACATCCATTAACCAGAAGGCCAGTGGTTCCTGACCTCTTCAGTCCACTTGTCAAAGTGTCCTTTGGCAAGATAATGAGCCCCAAATTACTCCCAACAGCTCTTTTGTGAATGGTTATCGCTCCTGATGAGCAGGTGACACCTTGCATGGTATCCTCTGCCACCAGAGTATTGTGCTTTGACTGGTTGGTCAGACTAGATAGTATAGAAGTATAGATCATTTTCATATCCTTTTGGTTATCATTTCTATTTATTATGGTAACACTGCACTCATCCGAGCAGAGATCTGTGAACACAACACCATTACTACCCTGAACTAAACTACCCTGAAAAATCCAGAGAGGCAAAAATCATGATCATTCATTTAGTCAGCTTATCTAAACCAATTTCTTTGGAAGTAAGACTGAAAATGAGTGCAGTCAAACGTCAGTAAAATTCCTTATTGCACAAGAAAGCTGTTTGCATGCACAACAACAGTACGTACAGCATAGATCAAAGTTGACCCAGGATGTTGATCTGTGAACAGCGATGGGATAATAATTTTGCTTTCGCTTTCATATCTTTTATTTTTTTTATTTTTTCCTTTTTTAAGGAGATCCCTTCCTAACATGTGTCCAGTGAAAATGATGGAGGACTGAACCAAATGGTGTGGTATGTGTTAAGGCAGCTGCTGTACTTATGAGAAGATGGCACCATCCTAGTTTGTTTGTTGTTGTCTGCAAAAATAATCTTATGTGGATATATCTGGCACTGTATTAAAGTACCACAACAGAAGTAACAATATACTGGAAGATAATACTACGTATTATGTGATAGCAACTAAAAAAAAACCTTGATTCAACACAATGAATGTTCTGTCCTTCTCTTCTTATGTCAAAAACAACACTGTTGCCCATTATGTCTGAATGGCTTGCTTAACAAAGGAAGCTGCGGAGGATTTACAAAAAATGTTTTTCTGAAGTTGACCATATGTGTCATGATGTGTCATACTATGTTTATGGCTTTCTCAAAGGACATCACAACCTCCTACACTCAGGGAGTGCTAGCTGGTTTTTCCCCTTTGTGATCGTTCACCAAGAGAAAATCTCATCTCTTTTATTCTAGACTTGCCATGTGTGCACTGAATTCAGCTTTTACCAAAAGGGCCATACATTAGCAAGAATACAGAAATCCTTCGGAGCCTGAGGTTTCCTATTCACTACAACTTCAGTTGTTTGCACCTGTGCTGTGAGGAATTCCAGCTACTCTCGAGCTCTCTTGAAACTTGATAGACTGTGTTAATTGGTGGCTCTCTTGAGTGTTTGAGAGATCAACATTTTTGTACTGTTGAGGATATTTTATCCTTTTATTTCTATTTCTCCTCAAAAACAATAGCCTCCCTGCATTACTTGCCATGTTAATTTTGTGCTGACGATTTTGCAAACCGACCAGACCTGTGTGGAGGGATCTTAAAGCATGGATTAATCAAATAAATAGAAAGGTGCGACCAAATTAGAAAAAGGGCAAAATGCCATGTCTCTTTCTGCATTTACAATGGCTTTGTGTTATGGCTCCTTCCACTGCTATTTTTGTGCCCTTTTACCTCATTGTTTGTTGTTTTGTTGGTAGTGGCTGTTTGATGCTGAATGAGGATCAGATTACAAAGGCTGTGTTTTGATCTCGCTCCATAACACGGCAGGCTCGGACAGGAGGTCAATGGACGGGAAATTCTTTCATCATGCCTGATTCCTTGACTTCGGGCCTCCATTGTGTTAATGGGCCAAGTTCACGCTCCTTGATGGAGTTCCCAGATCATCATTAGGTACCAAAGCACTGTATCATTTTGAGAGATGTCTTTATTTGTTGCCATTCATTGTAGTAAGCCAGGTGTACTGACAAAAGTTTTACCTCAACTTTCTGAAAAACTTGGCCAAAGATCTTACAATGAAAATATGAATCACAAAAAGTGGGGATTTCCTTTCTTTTCCCAGTGGTCTGTATGCTCTTCTTCTCTCGTGTCACAGTCTGGGTCAAAGGTAAGAGACGGACCGCAGACCCCTGAGGGATGGACGTCACTGTCCTTCAAAGTGACCGAAATAGAAATTACAATTTACTCAATCTCTCCTTCGACCTCATCATAACCCACCTTCCCTCCTCAAACCTGACAAACACTGGGTGTAGTAAAGAAAACATCCTTTCATGAGTTGTCCCATTGCCAGTTTCCTGACAAAGGTATACCCAGTCTTTTGCAGTCCGTCTCAGAACCTGAACTTCCCTGTTTAGGAACAACAGAGAGGGGTGAGTCATCCCAGTGGGCTGGGAGATTCTCACCGAAGATTACATACTGAAAATAAGTTTGGTCTACGAAATACACTTAACCAAACAAAAGAGTTTCTCACATTTTTCTCACATAAGGTTGTGTCTTTAAAGCAGATTTACTTTCCCTGCGCTCTGCCGTTGTGTAGAGGAAGAGTTTAGTCTGCCGTGAGGTTACGGAGCCCCTCTGGTGTAAACTGAAGAGAAAAAAAAAATAGTTATGTGTGAATCTTTGCTCTAGATGCAAATGCTTTTTAAACTTAAACACTCAGATTTGCAAAACTGTTTCCTTGGTTAAGCAATTCATGCTATGGATTTGAAATCTGTGCCAGTCAGTGCCTTCGGCTACTTTCCTGTTTTGATGACTTCACTGACTTACATGTCACATGTCTATATTGCTTTTTAATACAATGACCTAATTTTGGCTCAGGACTATTTATTTAGACCACAATACCACAATTCTATTATATTATATTACGTTATATTATACATTCATGGAGAGATTCTGTTATAATGTGAGTCTGATTGCATGAACTGACACCTGACTTTTTGTTTTCTCAGCTGACCCCATGAGGGGCTTAGTATGAGGCCACTGTGCATGTTGTGGTGCACTGATGGTGAAGGATTAAATAGGGTTAGAGTTAAATTAATTTCTTTTTTTTTTTTGACGGCTAAAAAGCTCTGATAGCCTTCTGTGTTCTGGATGGTCAAGATGGCTTGCTGTTAGTGAAAAAGGCGCTAAATTTACACTTCATTGTTTGCCGAAGCACTTTGTAGTTCACTGATAGTGGTGATTCCATTGAAATGAACTAGTTTGCTGCAAACTTTCATCATCATAAATGCTGCATTATGAGATGCTTGAAAGGGCTCTGAGAGGTGTTTCATTCCAGATAACAATGAACTCTCTGTTAGGTGAATGAATACCGCAGAAATGCGTTTATGCAAATTAAACGCTCTTGAAGGTGGGGTGAGCAATTCTGGTAAACAATAGTTGAGTCTCAACAATCCCATGCTTTGGGCTAGTTTGTTTGACTGTTGAGACTCAACATTCGATTATCTTTCTCCATAATCGCTCACCCCACCTTTAATAAGGGACCAGTACAAGCCTTTGTTGGGAAACCTTGCTCTTCCATAAACACCACAGCCCAGAGGAGATCTGACAACGTCCCAAGAGACTTAACATTTCTATTTACGCTGGTTGGATTCCAGCTCAAAAGGTTCTGGGTGCAATTCAAATTATTCTGTCATCTGGTTTGAGCCTTACCCACATGAATCATGTGTAGACTTGGCTCATTTTCTGCATGTTCACCAGTCATAATCAGAAATGTTTATATAGACAACTGATTTATTTTTTTATCTGATATTACTGATTGGATTTATGAGAAATGATTCGTGAAACGGGATGGATCAAAGTCTCTCACGCACCCTTATTGGCATGGGCTGATTGGATGATTGTGAAACTTTGACCTTGGAAGATTTTTAAAAGCCATACTGCCCAGGTGGCCCAATTAACGGCTCCCCCTAAATCTGCACTTGGATGCAACTATTGCCATGGCCTCAGGTATAACCAGTATACCCATTTACCCATATAGAGGGAACAGTCACTGCTGATAAAGACAGTGCATGCGGCTTTAATCTCTCTCTAAACCTGGGAAGATTAAAAGAGAAGAGATCATATTTCAAGCACAGTTTACATTCTCCTCATTGTAGACATACCACACACCAAGACACGCTTATGTGAAAATGTCCACAGCTTGGAAAGAATCCATTGCTTAGTAAGAAGAGACATGCTGTTCTTAAAGATGACTCATGTCCTGCTCTACAAAAAACTAATTCATTTTATGGGTTTTTCCTCAGTTTCTTAGTATTACTATTATGATAACTTTTATCCTGAGAATTTCTTATCTCTAAGGACAGGAATACAGTCACATTTTTAATTTGGATCAAGCTACTCTCTGATGCAAAGGTATAAAAATTCCATTGCTGAACATGCTTAAAATAGGCGATACGTCTGGACTGGTCACATTTTTTCAAATGACATCTACAGTGACATCTGATGCCTGACAGCCAAACATGAATTTGCAAGGATTATGAGGAAGGTAAAGAATGTGTGGGAAAGTTCTTTCACTGACAGCTGAATAACTGTAAATAATGTAATAGATTCTCAAGTTGAACAATGTTATGCAATGCTACAGTGCTATGATTCTCTCCTTTCCCCTAACATTCACTTTCTATTTCATATTCATACAAATTTGTTAATGGTAACTCTCTTGCTCTCTTGAATGTCACATTCATTCTTCAGCAAACTTCAGCGCACAGTGCACCTGGAAAGTATTCACACTGCTTCACTTTTTCCACATTTTGTTATCTTACGGTTTAATTCCAAAATGGATTAAATTAAATTTCTCCCTCAAAATTCTACACAAAATACCTCATAATGACAAAGTGAAACGGGTTTGCTTGAATTTTTTGCAAATTTATTAAAATTGAAAAACAAAAAATGTAACATGTACGTAAGTATTCACACCCTTTGCCATGATACTCAGAGTTGAGCTCAGGTGCATCCTGTTTCCATTGATTATCCCTCAGAGGTTTCTACAGCTTGAGTTGAGTCCACCTGTGGTAAATTCAGTTGATTGGGCATCATGTGGAAAGGCACACACGTGTCTATATAAGCCCTCACAGTTGGCAGCGCGCGTCAGAGCACAAACCAAGCCATGAAGTCAAAGGAATAGTCTGTAGATCTCTGAGACAGGATTGTGTTGAGGCACAGATCTGGGGAAGGGTAGAAAAGATTTCTGCTGCATTAAAGGTCCCAGAGAGAACAGTGGCCTCCATAATAAGATAAGATAAGATGAACTTTATTGATCCCACTGGGGGGGAAATTCACTTGTCATGGCAACTCACAAGAACAGAAAACGTGTGCAAAAACAGTTACAAAAAAGCATCATGTCTGGAGGAAACCAGCCACTGCTCATCACCTGGCCAATACCATTCTTACTGTGAAGTATGGTGGTGGTAGCATCATGCTGTGGGGATGTTTTGTGGCAGCACGAACTGGGAGATTAGTAAGGGTCGAGGGAAAGATAACTGCAGCAATGTACAGAAACATCCTTGCTGACAACCTGCTCCAGAGTTTGTCTGGGCCTCAGACTGGGGTGGAGGTTTATCTTCCAACAGGACAATGACCCTAAGCATACAGCCAACATCACAAAGGAGTGGCTTTGTGACCACTCTGTGAATGTCCTTGAGTGGCCCAGCCAGACCCCAGACTTGAACCCTATGAAGGATCTGAAATTGAAGGACATTTTTAACAGAATCCCTTCCTCCTGCCTTCCAGGAGAAGTTGTTTGAATATGTAGAGGAATAGTTTGAACATGCAGTTGTTTCTATATTTAATGATTACAATCTTCCCCCTCTCTATGAACTCTTACCTTTTTCAAAATGCCTGTTAAGTATTTTGCTCATCTAACATTTAAATACATGAGCATGGTAAACATGCATGAGAAATCATGCAGTGGTTGAAATGACTGACCTCAATATCACACTGGCAGTATTGCCACAGCTATTGTGCCACTCTTTTTGTGGCATAGCTGTGCACTTTTTTAGTGTAATAGCTGTGCTGTCAATCATTTGTGCAGAGTCTGAAAATTAAGATGCTAACAGCTTAGGGTGTTAAAAGATAAACTGCACTGCATCATGTTTTCTTGACATAACAACGGATTGTAGCTCTCTTGACATATCAAGGTTAAGCTCTGATAAACCTTATGAAAATAAAAGTTAACCTTATAAAACCTTTCAATGCGCTTTATCAGCACAACAATCCTACAACATGCACACACCCATATTTTTTTATTGTTTTATACTGTATGCAATACTATGATACAGACTATGATCACTTTTGTTCCATTGATAGTTATCGCAGTGTATTCAAACTTGCTCTCGGAAATCTAGGTCATAAAATGCTGTAAGACGGTGCTATTTAACACCACATGCCAATTTCCTGTCACTGTGTAGGTCAGTTAAGATGGCACAGTTGGCTCATATTTGAAAATGCAAACCCCAAGTGTTTATGTGCTGAAGTTTCCAACTACCATAACTTTTCAAAAAAGAATGTTTCCCCTTTCAGAATTTCAGGGAAATAGTACTTCCTAAGTTGAGCTTAAAATAAACTGGACATTTTGGAGCAAAAAAAAGGTACAACCAAGCTAGAAGCTCTCTGAGGCTCTGCTTAAGCATACTACAATGCTAACATGCTGATGTTTCGAAGGTAGAATGTTTCACCATGTTAGTTTAGCCTGCTAGCATACTAACATTTACTAATTTATACTAAAAACAATGTACAGCTGAGGCCGATGAGAATGTCATTAGTCTGCAAGCATTTATGAACTAAAGTATTGGCAAATTAAAATCTCAATCTATTGGTGTCACCATCTGAAGCATCAAGGGATCGCAAGAGTTCTTACAATTCATTCTGAGGAGAACAAATTCAATGATTGCTTTGACATTTCGATCACAAGTACAAATGTTCACCCTCTTGGTGGCACTAGACGAAAAGTCAGGGGATCACGCAATTTGTTAGGATTCGTTATCTTGGAACTATCCATTTAATGATTAATTAAAACTTTCACCTGTTATGGCAAATTATCTGATAGTTAAGATTCTTCACGAAAAAAACAAAAATATTAATCTCACGGCAGCCAGTGTTCAGAGATAACATTGGGGGTTTATGAAAGACTGTATAAAATATTTACAGCAATCCACTTTTGTTGTTATGTTATCCTTACAGTTGTTGAGGTATTTTAATCTGGGCCAAAGTAGTGCATTGACTGAATGACCAACACCATCAATACAGAGCTATAGAGCTGTGCCCCTGGCAAGAAAATGGTGGCTGGTGTTGCAGCTTCAGTCTGGTCTTGAGCTTATGCTGAACCGAATGCTGACCTGATGCATTTCTGCGGTGGGGCTGAAGGAACGAGGATGTTTGAACTGCAGCCGACATCGTCACCCTTTTTGGGACAGCAGGTAGGAGCAGGCTTTCAGAAGAGTATGAGTGTATCCAAACAGTCATAAAAGACCCATTACTACCTACTGTGTGCAATCAGTCTTGTAGGGGAAGTACAAGAACTCAGTACCCATACTGATGGCAGTGCGTGCCCACATGCTACTTCATACACACTCCCATCAAACATGCTCTAAACACTCCTCATTCACACGCGCTATGTGTAAACTTTCACCAGGCATTGTGCTGAGCTGAAGTCCAGCAGAGAGAACAGATCCAGAACAGGTCTGGAAGCGTGTGGCTTGGAAATAAATATCATTAAACTCAGCTGTCAAATTGCATTTGGCTCTGCTGAGCGCCGCCATCCGTAAGAGCTTGGCTGTCCTCCATACGAGTGCTGGTTTTCTCTCTTTCTGCCTTCTCAAACTCGCGCGTGCGCACACACACACACACACACACACACACACACACACACACACACACACACGCTTAAACCACCACTCTCAAAGAAAGAGACACAAACACAAGCCGGGGCAAATCCACACACGCACACACGCACACATACACTTAGACCACCTGGGAGATCTGTTTATGGAATCCAACAGAGACCACACGAGAAACAGACGATGCTTTTATTTCACTTTAAGCACAGAAGATCTAAATAGCCTCATTCATTTACATCCAAAATGTAGTTTTGTCGTGGGGGGAAAAAGGATTACAAAGTTATGTTGTGATCACAGACAAAGACCTGCTGTTTCTAAACAATCACAAACACATAATGGAGTGGGGTTACTGGTCTGTAGCTTTAACACATGATAATGAATATTTTAAAGTTTTATAGAGACGGGTAAAAAGAAAAGACAACCTTGGTAACAAGAGCAACAAAATACACAGTATGGCAACCGAAAAAAAATAAAATAAAATGGGATGATAAAGTTTATGATTGCTATCTAAAGTTCATTAAATCTTCTTGACAAGATGGCATTTGCCCTCTGATTGACTCTTATCTGAGTAGGTGTAAATAAGGTGTGTGCTGGTAAACCTTTGTTGGTTTCGTGCAAAGCCAACGTTGTACAAGCACTCACCTCAAGGGAGTTCCTCCTCCCATTTGCACGCAGGGCCTTTTGTTGTCTATGCTCTGAGTCTTTTTTTCCTCTGTCTTCTTTTCTCTCATTTCAAAATAACCCAAACAGGTCCTGTAGACGTAGTAACAAAGATATTATCTAAGCATACTTCACCTGAAGGGGATCCCATCACACATATTTTTTTTTCCCTGCATACACGAATGAGGCCTGCAGGCCTGAAGGCAGGCAAAACAAGTTGAGCACGGTTGGGACAGGCCAAGCCCTGCTAACAGGGCTCCAAATATTCATTTTTTTGTTTTATACACACAAAGTGCCAGATCTTTTGGTTAGTACACACTAAACGAATAGCAGGTAAAATACTGGAGGGTATGTAAGGATTGTCATAATTCTGTCCTGTGATGCTTAATCTATGTAACATGATCTTAGAATATCAAAATCTTTTTCACAAAAAGTTTTGTGTCACTCTGAGCTTGAGATAATGTTGCACTGAGACCGTGAAGGTGTGTGTGAACTTGAAAAACAGTGACTTCAAATACAGTAGGCTTAAAATGTTGATTTGTATCAGAGCTTCCATCAAGATCCCACATGTTGATGTACGACAGCAGCCTTAAATGTTTAGGCACAGATCAGCAGAGCATGGCAGCACGCAACTGTTGTCCTTGCAGATTTGTTTGTAACGAGGAGGAAAAAATTGTACTTTGTACTGAAATTGTACTGAAATACCTACTGTAATACATACAGTTCACATTTAAAACCTGACAACTCTGTTAGCATCCTGCGATAAAGGCCAAGTGAAGAAAATATTTCATTTTAAATACATTCAATGCTATTGAAGTGTACATTTCTGTGGGTGTGGGTCAGGTAATTATTGAAGATTATTATTGTATTTCTTTTGCAGGGTTTTCAGTGTGTTGTCAGCTCTGTCTCTAAAAAAGTTCTTCGCATTAAGTTTGCCAGAGAACCATGTGGAAATACTCTAGAAAGCATGCTTTGGGTTTCTGTCTGACTTTACTGTGTGACAAGTAAGAAAACAAGGCATCACACAAAGAAATGTATTAACAATGGCGATCCTGGTGCGGCCACCCATTGAAAACTAATCAAGGACAAAGGCACAGATTATGTAAAATGATATACATTGAAGTAATGAGGCCCAAGATTAAAGAAATAAAGCTCTGCAGGTCTTTTAGTTTCCAATCATTGTGAGGAATGTCACAGTGTTTACACTGTCTGACTTACATTTGTTCCTCTGGGTAGCTGGGGTGCCAGCTCAAATATAACCAGCTTTATATGAGTCGCCATGATCAGAGAGGGAAATAAGGGGACTTGTTCAGCTATTTAAGAAGTTTAACAGTGTTTCAACTTCCTGCTGCTTCCTAGTAACTGCTGACATGGCAGCATCAACATCTGACCAGTAACACGCAACCACATGAGTGGGATGATCCATCGATGTCTTTAATAACGCTTTGTGTTGACTAATGACAAAAATGGATGGAAATGGTTTGATTTGGATGATCAGAAATATATAATATCATCTTTCAGTTTACACAAGGCGCTCATACAGTGTGAGGACCGCCCATGCAGCTACCTTGTATAATTTTAAGCTCGTCTTGCAGCCGTGCTGTGTTCACTGTGGTTGCAATATGGTTTTGCATTTTTGAACTCTTGTATTTCATGTGCTTGAATTTGAATTTACCCTTTGCTATGGCAACAAGAAGAAGAAAATGCCTTTGTTTGTTTATAGCTTTGAATTGTTCCTCTTTGAGTTGCATGGTGCCATGTTCTGAAGGCAAGACTGAAGTCAGACTAAAGTTATCTGCAGGTGATGATGATGTGTCTCCTGGTAAACAGAATAATATGCGATACGGTGCGGTTTACTCCTCACTGTATGATGTAAGTTTGTGGGTACAATGAATATACGGTAAATAATAAAATCATTTAGCGATGGAATTAAATTTTGATGACATTTCATACATCAGTTTCGGGGGGGGTATGGATCCTATGTATACTATACTGTATACTTCCTAATTATTTGATTAAGAGCAATATAATTAAAATCTAATTTACTTGCAAAAGTCTTGCAAAAAAAAGTTTGTATAAAACAACACATCCTCAGTACAAAGACAGCAGCATGATGTCAACTCAACCTTGTTAATTGTATGATGTTTTACAAGATTAAACCTGCAAAATGTAGCACTGGAGCTACACATGAATTAGATAAAGAACATAATTTCTGTCAAAATTGCAGTGACTAATAGCATGTTTGATCCCAAAGTCAACAAGGAATACTAAACTGAAAAGCTGAGCCTCCTACTAAGTTACTTGATTGTCTTCCATACATATTCAGACTGAATATAATATTTATGTGGCCTTTCTCTCTACCATAGTGTGATTATGTTATCTGTTTTGTAGCCCTGCTGCTTGTCACTAACAGCTTATGAGATCCTGTCTGCTTAGCTGCTAGACCTCCACACAGGCCTCGGTACCTGGGACCCCAGAGAGAATAAATAGAGGAAGGACTGACCCCTTTCCCTCATGCTTTCACTGTCATCACTCACACTGTTGTGACGTCAAATACCCCATTGGGTGAGCTAACTGTTTCCTCATTCACCAGCTAGACTACATCCCGGCCTCAAACACACCCTCTGTTCTGCACTGTTTACCTCATTTCTCCTTTTTTTGTCTAAACATGAGAGAGGAGTTAAGTGGTGTACTCACACAGATGGCTTTCATGAAGTACACATCTCTACTTTCACACCAAACCAGCCTCAAGTACCTGCCCTGTCAAACCTGGTCCCAGAGTGCTTGTAAGAGTGTTAACTGAAACAGCTTATAATACAACTTAAAATTACTTATAATACAATTAAAAATTATGTGTGATTCACACAAAATGGATTATTAAAAATTGATAGGTGGGATTAGCATACCTGCCTGTACTGCTGGGATAAATGTAAAAAGTTCCAATTGAAAAATAAGAAAATATATACGAGATATGCAAAATATCTATCTATCAAGATAGATAGATAGATAGATAGATAGATAGAATAGTAGTTGACCAACTTAAACTAGATGAAAAGTATAGAATCAATATATGCTGAATAATTACATACATATTTGATAAATCTGAAATTAGCAAGTGAAACTGGATAAATTCCCTAAGGTCCAAAGTTAATTGCGCAGAGGGTTATAGACGTTTATGGGCTTTTCTTTCACAATACAACCTGGCCATGACGCACTAAGATCACAACCGGAAAATGAGATTACATTTCTATCTTTTTCCACCCACAGATAATCACTTGCTTGAAACTTTTATTGCTTCTTCAGTACATTTTTTTCCCAGTTGTTTGGCACCTCATTGACTTTACCTCTAAAGTGATAAGGCCAAAATAGGAACCTTCCCAGCAGGCAGCAGACAGGAGCCGGCTTTCATTTCTTCTTCTTCTACTGCTATGTCTCCTATCAGGACAAATGAGAAAACCTGAACTTTGTTTTCTGTCATCTTTAAATTCACGATTCACAGTTCACCTATGTTGAAGAGTGAAGACATCAAAATGACAAACAGTTAAAAAGAAAAAAAAAAGTTAAACAGGATATTTTATACATTATGAACGTGAAAAGACAGAATGTGTGCATTTAGAGGGTGGGACCAGATACATGAAGAAACATGTGGAGCCAAACATTCACGAAGAAACAGACTAATGGTGACTAAGAACACGTATATGTTTGTGCAAAACCACAATGCTTCAGTTAAATACTGAGACACTGGTGACATGGTTTCAACACAGAGCTGTCAAAATACTATAATTAGTGGCTGATGAAATATTTTGAGGTGGAATGCATTGTACAACAATAATAAACACATGACTGCCATAAATAGCGTAAAGTAATGCCTGGAATCAACCTGAAGTTCTGCTTCTATTTTGAACCTTTGAATACATCTTCAGCTCTGTAGCCACTCACTGATCTTTACACTCTGAGCAACATGCAGCATAATCTCTTGCAAAACATCTTCAAATTATCTGTTGCCTCACATGCTTTTTTTTTTTTTTTTTTTGCTTGCATATGAGAGGGAGAGAGAATGGGAGAGAAGCCTTGAGTGGGAGTTATGCAAACTTAAACCCCTGACATCTTCACAGGGTTTTTTTTTTCCTTTCCTTTTTTTAGACGTCTTGTGGAATTTGCTTCTACAGTTTACATTACTGAAATGCTAAGCGGGGTTTGAATATTTTTCTCAGATATTTAAAAAAAAAAAAGTGTCATAATATGTTCTGCTATTTAAAATGATTATGTATGAATAAATATGGCTTGGAAAAAAAGATTATGCATACACAAAAATGTGCATGTAAATATCCTCCTTTGTAGATATTTCCTAATTCTGTTTTAATTTCATGAAATCATAACAGGAGACTTAGGTTCTCAGTAGATTACTCAGTCGTCAAATAACTCACAAGAGCAGCGTGTTTGTTTAATTCAGCACAAGGACACACACACACACACACACACATTCTACAGTCACATCACACAAAGCAGAAAGCAAAGTATTGTTTAAGGAAAGTTCAGAGCCTTGGAAAGTTGTGGAACAAAGTTGTTTTCAAGGCTCCAGTGTATTTAACTGCTACATATACTGACTGTATACTGTCTGCGTATGCATTTTGTTTTATGTCGGCATTAATTTGTGAATCTTGAGTACTTATGACCTGCAGTATCACTGAACAGTAATCAGGACGCTAGTCATAGAAATCTGACTACATGCTTCTGGGTTCCTCATTCCAACACATCAAGGTCAGAGTCAGAGGTTTGTGTAGTGAACCCAAAAGATATTTGAATCTGACATGTTTAAATCAATTTCAGTGACAGGAAATATAAAACATTAACGGACAGAGTGTACATGGTGTTCTAAGATCTGCTACATCATTCATGCTGTACTTTTCTCATTTTCATGGCTTCCAGGTGTACGCTTTGAAAACCGAGTTCATGAAAACCTAAAGGACTTATCTGATCTGAGAAGAGAGGCACCACCGCTGCAACCTAATGTGATCATAAATTTCACAAAATTGATCTTGACAGAGAGTCAGAGAAAGGGAAAACAATAAGAGCAGGAGCCTACAGTTAAAATGATTGCACTGTGTCACTGACTGACTGTCTATATGAGCCTAACCATATAAAATATACCTGAGCTCAGGGCAAATGTTTAATTTATAGTCCATAGCATTAAAACCTTCACAAATGTATAATACTTCTGTCTACAAGTACATTATTTAGACTATATTTTTTATATTATATTTGTAAAGTTAAGCACGCTAGCTCAGTGCTGTTTGTTTTAGGTAGATACACAGAAAAGAGCATAAATAAGGCGCTTATAAGTTATAACTACCAGCTGAATTAATGATCAAAAAATGATTTGCTAATGTATAATAAGTCATTATTTGGGACAATTTTTGGGTTGCCAGGTTTTGTGAAAAGGGGCTGGTGTTGATCCTTTTTAACTGTTATGCAGTTATTAAGTTTGGCAATCCATTAATACATATAACGGATTTCTAATTTAAGAGTTTTAAGCATCGCATCTGCAGTTAGAAGTTTTAATAAAATGTGAATTTGGTCCAAATTTTTGGTATTTTATAGGTCATATGATCTAACCAGTAGTAAATGATAAATTAGCAATTAATGAAGCCAGTAGTTGTTAACAACCCTTTTTGTAAAAGGAAACTTATTTGAAAGTGCTACCTTTTTTCTTCATACACCTTTGCAGTTATATGAGACACACATTCCTCCCCAGTTCCACCTGTAACGTCATAATGGCTAAGGTTTTATTAAGCAGATCCTGATGTACACAGTCACACGATTGCCTCGCAAGCTGCTACATGCAGTGACCAGAATGAATACATGGTATTTGAGCTCTTGTCATTGTGTGGTTGGCTTAAAGGAATCCAACCTTTCAAAATAGTGACTTCACCCTGGATCGAGTATCACCGACAACACAAACAGATTATTACCTGAAAATCAAAACATTCACACCAGCATAAACATGCGTAGCCTTAAATGCAGGAACAGCTTGACAAGTACAGCACGCATAAACAAAGGTTAAACCACTTGTCACGGCAACAGCATGTCAGGGACTAGTGATGTCAGTACTGGTTTCCAGGTGGTGTGTGAGGATACTGTTTTCCCATTTGTCTGTTTGGTGACACTGTTGCAGCACATCCAATGAAACCAGTGATTTGGTCTGGTTAATTTGTAGGAAATAAGACTACCAATTACACAAATATGGGTTGGCGAGTTCAACTTGACTGCCAGATGAACCTGCAGGGAGAGAGTGGGAGGAGAACGTATCCGGACTAAATGAGAATTAAGCACAAAGCCATTAAAGGCTTAATGCAGAGTTCTGAAATACCTTCAGTGGGTCTGTTCACCTGTTGGCCTTGTTTCCATAATCACACTGTTTCCATGGAATCGCATCACAAGCGACACCCCCTTCTGTTCCAAAGTTGTCCAAAACCTCAAGGCGATTCCTTCAGAAAGGAAAATAAATCACAATCAGTAATCTGTTTGGTGAATCTTGGCACTGAGCAACAGGAAGGACCAGACTGCGCTATTTGCTTTAAGAGAAACACAATAACAATGGTTTCTATGTGGGCTGTTACGTTGGCATGAACATCTGAAGTGCACTCCTGAGCAGAGTGCTTCGCTGTGAGAGCATGTGAATGTGTACAGGGAGCATCTTTTCTCACAGAGCTGTTTAAATATCACACTCTAACCTGGCAAAAGGTGTACATTTGAACATTGTTTTCAGTATAACCAGGATGCAGATTGTTCCAGTATGTGAAAGTATAGCTGACACTGTGATTAACAGAGTTTTCAAGTCATACTGAACAACCTGCAGGCACCACACCTTTAAATACAAAGGAAACATACGCCACCTGGTTGTCTCAGGTGAAAAAGTCCCGAGGTCTCTGCCAGAGCAAAATTCACGTGTGACGGCAACAAAAGCAGCACTTAATGGTGTTTTCAATGAGCATCATTTACTAAGTACTGCGCCACTGGGTCATGATGAAACTTTTATTATGATTACAGTTTTATTATGGAGTATCATGCACGCAATGTGAAGAAGGTTCCGTGATGCGCCAAATCTTTTGAAACAATTTAACTCCGCCTTCTTGGGTTGGTCCTGAGGTGATCCGGCTATAAACTCCTGCTCACACACATTTGTAGGTGAGACGGGCTTCAGTTCTCCGGCAGGTATGGTAGCTGAAAAGGACTTTATTGGATTCAAATCGTCTTGACGCGCAAAAGGTCCCGGCTGTATTGGATAGCTCTTACACAGCACTGCCTCACAGGAGAAATCGTTAAACAGCATGAAGTTGGAGGTGTTGTGTGGGAGCCACTATGACACCAAACACTTCGAGGTGTCCAGTGATGCAGAGGGGAGTGTGCGCTCTCCTCTGTCTACTGAGGAGGAGCTAGGGTCGGATGGGGACTGTGTGGCCCACAGCCCCCCACCTGTTACTCCATGCGCCGGCACTAAGTCCAAGCCGTACACACGGAGACCCAAACCTCCGTTCTCCTACATCGCTCTCATTGCCATGGCAATCCGGGACTCCTCTTCTGGACGTCTGACTTTGGCGGAAATAAACGAATACCTGATGCAAAAGTTTCCGTTCTTCAGAGGCAGCTACACCGGCTGGAGGAACTCGGTTCGACATAACTTGTCTCTAAATGACTGCTTCCTCAAAGTGCTCCGGGACCCGTCCAGACCTTGGGGAAAGGACAATTACTGGATGCTCAACCCTCACAGCGAGTACACCTTCGCCGATGGGGTGTTCCGGCGAAGAAGAAAGCGCATTGATAAAAAGTTGTGCAGGGAGGCAGAGGGCTCACAGCGAGCAGAGGAGCCGCGGAGCGTTCAGGAAACCGCTGCCAAGACTGATCCATGTGTCAAGTTTACTAGTTCATTTGCTATAGACAGCATCCTCAGCAAGCCGTTCAAGAGGGGCTCCCAGGAGGAACATTTAGCCGTCCAACCGGCCTTCACCTGGCCGTACTACACCGAGCTAATGATGCCTCATTCAAATACACCTGCCTCATGTTCATACGTCAGGTCACTCGGCCGTGTGGACTCTCAAACTGCGCATGTGTCAAACACCTATGACAGCGGCGACGTGAGAAATAAACTGGGACTCTTTTTTATTTGACGATTGAAAATCCAAGTTTCCAAGTTGTTACGCTTTATTATTGTGGTACCGCTGGTCATTTAGCATCATCAGACTTGCTATTTTATGCATAATTGTTTGTTGTAAATGTTACTGAAAATCTGCACTTTGACTGTTTTGTTTGTCTCAAAAATGCGCTTTTTCCCAACGAAATTAAAACAAAAAACCAAAAAATTATATTGTTGTAATACTATTTTATATGAAATTACAAAGAAGTCAGAGGTTCTTGTCTGGCCAATTATGGCACGTAAATGAGACATCTACACCTGCCAGATGCCAGTGCAGAAATGTTTGTTTGGCGTGTGTTCACGTGACTCCACCTTCCAAAGTTCATGCTGAGCTCTGCTATTGATTGGCTGTTGGTGTGGCAGCGTGGGCCTGCTGCATACATTACCCTCTTTTTATTTACAAAGCCAAATAGGTTACTTCTTAGTAGTCTTCTTTGTGTTGCCCAATTTTAGAAAAGGTAAGATATTTCTACTGAGTGATAAAAAGAGCTTCTTCTCCAATTTGTGCGAGAAAATAAAATCAAATAAATAAAATACAATCAAATATGAAAAGGGCTACAAGTGGTATCCATTTTCTGCTGTTTTTAATTATTTAAAAATTGGCTTGTAAGTATTTACTTTTCAGTGTTCGTGGAGCTCTCTGCTGCCGGATAGGGGCATCCAATATTTATGTTTTCTGTCTGGCGCTGCAAATAGCTGTCGCCTCAGTCACCACACATGCGCAGGAAGGGGTTTATACAAATGGTGCATCCTGAGCGAAGGCAACTCGAATCCACAATAGGAAGAAATTTCTTCCAAGTAGGCCCATTCTTCTGAGGCTAGAAAATAAATTTCCTTCAAAGCAGCTGTGCATCCTGGACGCAGCGGGGGTCACGGGTTTGATGTTGCTGATATTTTGATGTGACGTTGCTGGTGTATGAGAACTTATTTCACGTCCTTATAGTCGTGATTTGTTCTGTAATGACGCCAGACATGCGTAAAACTCCACATCAAGGCAGAAAAAAGAGGCATTTCTACTATGGGTAAGCACAAAAATGTTTGAGAATATCTCATTATTTGAATTGTTTCTTAACGTTTTATTTCTAATCAGTTCGTTTCTGCACAGATGTAATCCAGGCTCCGAGAGGGTAAACTGACACTTTTGCGCTGTGTGTGGTATGTTGGCACGCTCTGATGGAAAAAGAGCATGCTGCCTCTCATGTCAGAATCCTAACCCTGAACAGATCCCAAACAAATGAGTAGTGCAGGGTACCCATACAGAATAACGCCACTTGCAGGGAACGTATCTGTTTAGAGCCTACAGATGAGGACAGAGGGATTTATTTGAATTTGTTCCATGGTGTGTCGTTGTATTCATCACCATTTAGAAAGTCGTCGTTATCAAACTCTGGTCTAACAAATGCATTCAGAGGTGTTTTGGAAAGTGAGTCGTGGGAGGAGATTTGTCTTACTCCCCTGCGCTGTGTCCAGCTTCTAGTCTGGATCCTGGCCAGATGGGGAGGGAGTAGTTCCTGGCGATTTCTTGAAGGGATTTGAGGGGATAGAGGGGCAGAGAGAGATTTAAGAATTGATAGGTGGTCGAGTTGTGTTTGGCCGGTTGGATATGCGCAAGCCAAATCGAAGAGCTTTATTTCCCCTCTCATATGGGATTATTGCCAGCGATGGACAGAGAGAGGAAGGAGGAACAGCGGCTGGTGTTTCTTGATTTTCATGGCTATAAACGCGCAGAGCATCTGAAAGAGACCCTTAAATTTTAATAATCGCGCGGGGGAACATTTAATTGAGCTTGAGCTACAGGAAGAGTTAGGTGCCCTGCTGTTATTTAGCCACCACACCGAACTCATCCAACAAAAGAGGCACAACCATGACGACCGAGAGTGCCAAGCAACATTTGGATAATCCTCTGCGCTCCAGTCCAGCGGCCGGTGCTCTCAACGCCGCTCTGCTGAGTGCGCCGCCGGTGATGGAGAGCGCGCAGAATGCGTCAACCAAATGGAAAAAGGGAAACTCCGGCTTGAGGCGTCCCGAAAAGCCTCCCTACTCGTATATCGCTCTCATTGTGATGGCAATTCAAAGTTCGCCGAGTAAAAGGCTCACTTTGAGTGAGATCTATCAGTTCCTGCAGGCCCGCTTCCCTTTCTTCAGGGGATCATACCAGGGGTGGAAAAACTCCGTCAGACACAACCTGTCTCTGAACGAGTGTTTTATAAAGCTGCCTAAGGGTCTCGGTAGACCAGGCAAGGGGCACTACTGGACCATCGACCCGAGTAGCGAGTTTATGTTTGAGGAGGGCTCCTTTCGTCGCAGACCTCGGGGGTTCCGTAGGAAATGCCAAGCTTTGAAACCAATGTACAGGATGATGAATGGCATCGGCTTTGGTACGTCCATGCTGCCGCAAAACTTTGATTTCCAATCCCCTTCTGGCTCATTAGCGTGCCATAACAGCTACAGTATAGACTTGATGGGTAATACAGTGCCAGGCGGTTTTGATGGACTCGGAGGGGGACATCACGTTCCACATATGCCATCAGGCTCCGGGTCTTCGTACATGGCCGCGTGTCAGGTGGCCTCTAATGCGGACTATTGCCCGGACAGCAGCAGCAGCCCCCTGCAGTCCTCTCCGGCGATGGTGGGCACTTTGGACTGTCAGTCTCCTTATGCAAATACAACTTCACACTGGAGTTCACCTGGTGTATCCTCATACATCAAGCAGCAGTCGCTGACATCAAGCAGTCCCACTTCATCTGCTCTGCACACGGGAATGTCATCCTACTCTCTGGATCAAGGCTATCTGCACCATAATGCACGGGATTCCTCTGAGATTTCAGGTAGACCCTCGCTGTGTAACCATAAGCGCTAGCTGTGTATTAGGCTGTCTGATTTACACAAATAATAATCAAAGTTCATGGTTAACATTCAGCTGCCATAATGTCCTCGTCGCTCTTTGCGCAAAATACATTTTTAGACTTTCAAGCATCACATACATTAAACTGTAGACAAATCTACAGAAATGACTTTTTCATAGTTATTATCATTATTATTTTATTTAACAGTGAGTAATACATGCAGAAAATGAACATGTGAATCCTTATTGACTGAAATATTCAGAAACTGCCCGGCCTGAGCGAATCTTTATGGAAAACCGATCAAGAAAATCACAGGAGAGTAAAAGCTGAAATTGCATTATTTGCATTAATTGTTTAGACTGTAACTGAATCTAGGGCATTGTGTTTCAGTTTCTATCAAAATTCGTAACATTGTGAGTAAAGCACAGGATTTTACGTGCCCCATGCAGACGGCTGTTTATGTTTCTTACATTTGATTTCATTTTGACTCCAGCTTTCTTTAGAGGCCCGCGCTGAAAATAAAGTTCAATACTCAATAAGATATACTTTTATTCATTTCAGCGCAGCTTCATGAAGGCCCACAGCAGTACACTGATCAAACTATTTACAGCAGAGACTGTCGTTGTGTTTCAGTTCTGCTATTTTTTTTTGTGTATTGTTTTTGCACATAACAACAAGAACAACGAAAGAGTTTTCAGTTCATCAGGAAGATCTGAAAAAGAGCCACACATAAACCATGAAGAGTCACAGCCACTAGAGTTTACAGATGCAGACTTGGATGTTTGTAGTAAACAAAAAAACAAACAAAAAGAATAAAAATCTTTGTAGATGTTTTACTGACATTTCTGTTAATGGAATATCAATATTTATAGCTGCATTATTACCAAACACAAGGGACAACCTTTAGGAAAAATGATTTTTGGAACACCTGCGAATATATTGTTCTAATCAATGACTTATAAATGATTTTTCAGTGTGGGGGCCAAGAACATCCCTGGGGTCCTTGAAGGGGTTCCAGGTGGTCCCCAACAAAGAGGAGAATAATTTATTTTGAATGTAATTCCATGAGTAACAGAATGAGAGAACGTTTTTCTGTTTTTGGTCAGAGGGTCTCTCAGACCTTCTGTAACAAAACATCCAAAAGTGAAGTTCCCTTCAGGTGAGAGACAACAGCAAACAAACAAACAAACAAACAAAACCTTATTAGACTGGGGACTAGTTTGTATCAGTTTAGGGGACCGATGATCTGTGAAGCCTTAGTAAAAGATTCTAACCATCAATAAAGCCATTACGTACAATCTGTAAACACTATATTGGGTTTTACGCACAATTTTTATGATTTTTGTCCAGCAGCTGAAATAAAAGCACACAATAAGCGCACAGAACTCCGGACAGAGAGATGATAACCTGACCTGCTGTGTCCTGTGTGTGTCCACCCTGTGTGTGTCCACAGTGGGCCTGTCTCGGTATTCCAGCCACTCTTCTCCCGTGTGTGACAGGAAGGACTTCGTCCTGAACCTAAACGGGATCTCATCTCTTCATCCCAGCACCGGCGGATCCTACTATCATCAGCTTCATCACCATCACCAGAGCGTGTATCAGGACGTGAAGCCGTGCGTCATGTGACACCAACGTGTCTTTGAACGTCCCTGTTCAAATGAAAGCTTCAACAGCGTCTTTGATGAATGACTTTGGGTCAGTTTTGAGGCAGAGACGGTTCTCCTCATGGTTATTTCTAATGGTTATGATGTGAGGACTACACACCCTCATTACCTGACAGCCTTTACACACGGATTAGCACTATCAGCACTATAACACATAACGTAGGCCTACACGTAGCTGAGTTCATCTTTATTCATGCAAATTCTGTTTTTTTTTTTACTTTTCTGCAGAGATGTACTTTGAAGGCATCATTTGGAGGTGTTTAATGTCTTTTGTAATAAATGTTTCTTTTTTATTATAACAGCACTGCAGTCCTTGTCTTCTGGTGCCCCCCTCCCTTTTTTTTGCTATAAGAACATTATTATCATCATTATTAATATGTGACCAACAAAATAACCATAAAAACCATTCAAAACAGTGCCGTTTGGGGCGATTTCACTCTCAACCCTTCCTTCAAGTTGAGTTTGAGTGGTCATTTTTTTTTTTTTTTTTTTGATAGGCGACAAAAAAAATCTATTAAGGTGTAAAACTTCCGTTGCAGAACAACAACGGGCTCCTTTCAGAGACAGTGTGGTCACACTGTTTCATCGCATTGTTTTCACACTGAAAAACTTATCACCAGTGTAACATATGAACAAGGACATGGTTTGGTCTTTTGTTTAGCCCAGTCACACATTTTCTGTTAAAAAAAAAGACTTGAAATGTGTGTTAATACGCGTAAGAATTCAGTGTAATTTGTGTCTTATATAATAGTATAAATATACTTATATTATTGTGATGTATTCCATAACAGGGAATACATGGTTTCTGAAGAGAAATGAAGAAGATGGAAGATTAAAAAGTCTTCGTTGTGGTTTGTTCTGTTGGTTTTCACGGGACTGTGCTGCCACCTTCTGGTGATTCATTTGTGGAGCACAATTTATATTTCATCTGTGGCCTCCGCCTTAAGGAAAGCTGCGTGTGCCCAGCTTTTTGCCAAAGAGATTAAAAGTTATGCAGGACCATCAGTTGGTCGTTCAGATACACCTTGGTTTCGTTGGTTATTACAGTTGCAGTGAGTGTAAGAGTCCCTCTGATATGGACCCCATGCAGTGAGGTTACCTGACAGGTAAGCCTACCTGAGAATACAGTACAGCTAAACAACTTGATCAGTCCACCTCTGACTGAATAATTGATCTCAAGATTTACGGATGTTTGATTGCAAAGCATTTCAAAAGCATTTAAACTATCTGAATCTGTCAGCCGGATTGAGCGGCCGGATATCAAATATCCCACCAAAATAAAAGGTTACAGCTTTTAAACCCCCAAAGCCGCGTCACTTAAACACGTTCTTTTTGTTTAATTATGTTGTAATCAGTCTGGCACACAACGATAACATTAGAGGCAAGACACTGTGGTGCATTTTGAACCCTAAAAATGATGATTGTAAGAGTAATAATAAATCCAGTAAACCGCGTCTCATCCACGCAGGAGTAGCTTCTGTGTATGCGTAAGACGTGCCAAACAGGCGGCATCTGATGTCCTGGGGATTAGGCTCGCATTGAAGAGTTGCATGTTTGTATTTGCACATTGTTAATATCAACAATATGTACACGAATAAGGTAAGCGTTGAAAATGGAGAGCAAGCCACACTGATTGTGATAAACTAGGCTTTAAGAGGGGGGGCAGGCTGGTTGTCACATTAAAAGCTTAAGTTCCCTGCCGTTCATGGGGATGAACAGAGTTACGACTACATTTTGACATGCCTGCGTTTCACAGATGTGTATATTAACAGTAAAAGCCACAGATCACACAGAGGAAGGACTTTTCACATTTAACCTTGCCGAACAGACACATAGATTGTACAGTCCGCTTTCAGAGCTCCTCGCTTGCTGCTGAGGAGTTAAGTAAATAAACTAAATGAGGCATTGAATCGAACACCGTCTGTCATCAGATGAACAGCATTACACATCTGCCAGGAACTGGAAGTGATTATACTCATTACTTTAATTACTTCGTTTATTATTTTTTTATTATTTAGTAGCTGAGCAGCCATTAGCCCCGGTCCATAAACACGTCACGTTTCAAGCACTTCTTCAGTCTCCATTGAGTCAGTGATTCTCGGTGTAGAAAATGCCAGCTGGCCTTTAAAAATGTCTAAAAATGTTTTAAATCAAATGTATAAATATTCAACCTCTAAATTTGTCTTTTATCTGAATGTGAATGATATTTTGTGATGAATCTCATTTATGTTTAAAAATGGGAAGCAGAGACTTCACAATTTGCTTATGGATTTTATAGTTTTCATTTGTGTGTGTGTGTGTGTGTGTTTCTGTTGTGTGTTTTTACTTCATTTTTTTATTGTAAACTTTGACCCCATGTGTTCATGTTCTTGATAGATAATCTTCCTTAAGATCATTTTCAGTGTTGATGAACACACACACACACACACACACACACACACACACACACACACACACACACACAAAGAGCCACACTGAAGAGAAGGTCGGCCTTACAGGAGGAATCCGTTTATCTCCTGTATCTATTTTCTTTGGGGTTTTTTTAAAAATTATTATTAAAGTCAAATACTGGCAAAGAAAAAAACACAAACTTTTGAAATGGCACCATGTGGACAAAAGTAAAAATTAGATGTGAAATCATAATGTGAAAGGACACAACCTAATTAATTTTATTATCATTAATATCTGAACTCCATCAGTGAATATCCTCTGTGTGAGGGCCGATGTAAATCCCTGTTAGCGCCGCTGACACAGAAGATAGTTTAGGTTTGGGTTTAGCTCTGGATTGTACAATCTTTTTGGTTCAGAAAACTTCTGTTTTTATTTGCTTTAGATTTCAAACAAGAAATAAATTATCGTGTCGGTGTGTGATGCAAGACGCAGTGTTTCTAACTGCTAGATTGCTGCCACATGTTTAGTACCAACGGGCTGGTGTATTTTACACATACTGGAGTTTCACATTTACGCTGCTCTCTCTGTGAGGTCTGTTAAAGCTAAAACTGTATGTTGATGTCGCCAAGCAACAACATCCATTTTCCACTAGTGTTTTGTGCAGCAGATTGCTCCTGTACTTGTCCTGCATTGTTGCTGTCTTGGTAATCAAAGAAGGAAGCAGACAGTGATGCTGAAAGACACATGCATTTTTAGATTATTTAAGGGATATGTAATATGTGCAACGTTTGGAGCAACTGATCAATTTCACTTAAGATGTCACTGTAAAAAACAACATACGGACTCTAAGCTGGAAGGCGCCAGGCTGGTGGACTTGCCATATTTGCCTTTCCAGCTGGAATGTTTGATTTGATAAGATAATAAAAAGGTGTTCAAGCCCCCCTTTAAAGATGTAGATGTAGTGATTCTTGATCTGCACACTGTGACCTGCACAGAAAATTGTTTTATTTCATTAAAATACCTAGAATATGTGCCCTAGTTGGAAATGAAAGGGAGCTATAAAACTGCCTAAGCTCCTAAACCAACAAGGACCCAGTTTTACAAACATAAAAGTCTGAAAGTGAAGCATTTTTTTGTAACAAAACTCTCTGGCCTCGTGGATCTGAGGGTGCAAAAGTACATCTACTCAAGTGCTGTACTTCAGTACAATCATGACGTATTTTTCTGTTTTCAGATCGTGTATAATTATACTCCAATATTACTGACATTACAGTATTACAAATATTGCATTTTTTGCTCTATTTTTATTTGTCACTCAATTTAGACTAATAATACAAAATAGAATCAATAAATATTTATTTACTTGGCAGTAAAATTAAGCATTTAAAATTAACCTCTTTATGATTGATGTGCACATCGCCATTAAAGTGATGTACACATTAAATACATTAATAACTACAATCCACTAATAAAATATACTCTGAAATGACCATTCTGCATTAGACATACTTTTACTTTTGGTCCTTAAAGTATAATTTGGTGCTTTATTTTAGTGAAATTGTATGCTGCATTTTTATATTTGTAAATGCAGGTCATATCCGCCATCCATCTCAGTATTCTAATGACCACCTGACTGTCAAGCTGACTGGACAGGAATTGTTGTTTAGCACTGATTTCAACGTGTAGTACTGAAACAGACCGTCAGGTGGCAGTAGAGTCCTATTAATCCCATCAAACACCCAACGACACATACACGCCTTAAATTCAAGTCAGTAGCGTTTATCATCATCAGACTTTATAACGTCAGCATCATTAAGCCACCAATAAACAAACAATACGAATGTGTTCAGTGACATATTCGTCTAATAAATGACCCGCATCTTAGTGGAAGCATTTTGTCTATTCTCTGCTTTTTTTTCCCCTCCCCATTTGTCTTCAGATGGTTTGGAAATTGTTATAAAATAATTGGTGGCCGTTAAAGAAGGGACTTGGATGGAGTTTAGAATAAATAACTCCAACGAAATTACACAAGTCAATGTGGGCAAAATGAGAAGAACACTAGAGGGAGCCAAATTCATAATTATGATGGGCCCTTGATCTGCCTGTGTCTCTCTGCCTCTCTACCTAGAAATGTCAGTACTCTATTTTGAATTTAATATATTTTTTAATCTAGTTACTTGTTTTTTATGTCAACAACAGGACAAAATTCTGGTTTAGTTAACGGCATACCGCATTGTTTTATTTTGTTATATTATCCATGTGATGTGCGTGCATTCCCTTTGTCGGATTATTTACTGTAATCTCGTCCTTTTTGTTTGGCAAGAAAAACTTCGCGATGACGGAACATCAATTGGTTCAAATGCACAAAAACAAACACACAACGAAAAAATAAATAAATAAACGACATTAAATTCAGTTAAATTATAGCTCATATGTTAGACCAAATCTTCACGCAACCTTGAAACCTTCAAACTTATTTTAATAACCATGTCAATCAAATGTTTCACCTGACGTTGATTATTTTGACATCAATTCATATTTTTCACTGTGGCCAAGTTGAATAGCAAAGAGTTAAGGAGGACTGGGTGGGCAGGCCGTGGTATTAAGTCAAAAAAAGCCCGTTGTGAACTGTGTAAACAGCCCAGGGCGGTGGAAAAAGTTCATGCCCGGGTCCATGTAAGGAGAAACCGGCCGAGCACAGGGCCACTGCACGGACATTTAATTAAGACGACCTGCGGAGGATTACATCGATATTGCGACTGTAACTTTGCCTCACAATGACCATTTACAATTTCATGCACAGACGCCTTTGACAGCAGGGAGATCCAGAGGCCTTCGGGGTCGGATTATTCACCTTCTATCTTTGGTCAAAATCGTCTTTTATTTCGAACCTCAGCCTTAGAATTAATTACATGGCATAAAATCCCATAGTCTGGCCTAAATCACATTATAAACTCTCCAAGGACTTGGGAAATAAATAAATAAATGAAGGTGAATGGAGAAGTTACTCGTGGCGGGCATAACACTTCTGCTTTTGTTTATTCTCTGCAGGGACAACAAATTGTCAAAGGACCTGCGACATCACAAACACAACAAATATTCAAATGTAACGTGTCGTGGTCACGCCGTTTGGTTCCTTGTCTTTAGAATGAACGCTCTTCTTGAGTAAACTCTCACACCTTTCGGGCCCAAACTGTCTTTAATTCCCGCTGTAATGAGAGCTCACTTTAACCGCCCACCGCCAACGATGCGAGGCTCTGCCCTGCTTTGATCTCACGGTGATCTGCTGCTGGTGTTGAGTCTCTTAACTAATAAAATGCACTTTTTGAAGACGCTGGAAGTGCACGTAAACGAAGCCATTTGGTTTATTAGATTTTTTTTTCCTTTCCCTAATTGAAAAAAGAATAAAATTAAAGTGCAAATACTATGTCGTTAATAAACTTCATATTAGGAGCGACAGTCACAAGACAACCTGCCAAATAAATTCACTGAGTAAATTTGATTTTTTTTTTTTTTTTTAAATTGGAAACATCAGTATAATCCAGATTCGCGTATATAAATATACTGAACATTAAATTTGAAAGACAAGTCGCCGGTTTACTTTAGACAACAACAGGTCTGATGGAGGATCTCTTGTTGTGACAAAGTGTTCGGGGATATGCACTCCATGCTCTGATTGTGTACATGTGAGCTGCTCTGTCACGTCTGAAGGCTTGGCTGGAGTGGGCTGGGAGTTACCGACACCTCCTCTCACTTTTCTTTCTTTTCTTTTTTTTTTTTCTTCAAGCCCAGAGTGTGGCCGGGAGCTCTCTGCTCCCCTCTGCACGGCTTGACTTCCCATTGGACAACTCGTGCACTTTTGGGGAGGAGCCACAAAAAGGGAAAAAAGGGAGGAAAGAATTTAACTGCGCAAAAATCGTGTGGTGACGGATGTCCAAAGTTCAGAAGTTTTTCAATGCGAGTTTCATAGAGACACAGAGATGGGGACGGCTTAAACATTGCTGAGGTCCAGCACGCTGCACTGTTGTTAAAACTTTTCTCTCTCTTTTTTTTTTATCCCCCCTTGTTAAGTGAACGGTGAGGAACTGTGATTTGAGCGCCTCAGCCTTCAGAGGAGGGAGAAGCGGAGCTCTCGGTCTGCGTATTTTGGAGCTTTATTTTTCGCCGGATCAAAGTGGAGACATGCAGGCTCGCTACTCCGTCTCCAGTCCCAACTCACTGGGCGTCGTGCCGTACATCAGCAGCGACCCGAGCTACTACCGGGCCGCTGCCGGTGGGGGATACACGGGGATGCCAGCACCTATGAACATGTACTCTCATGCGGCTCATGACCAGTACCCTGCCAGCATGGCCCGGGCATATGGACCGTACACCCCCCAGCCTCAGCCCAAGGATATGGTCAAACCCCCCTATAGTTACATTGCGCTCATCACCATGGCCATTCAAAACTCTCCTGACAAGAAGGTGACCCTGAATGGGATTTACCAGTTTATTATGGAAAGGTTTCCATTTTACCGAGACAACAAGCAGGGCTGGCAGAATAGCATCAGGCACAACCTGTCTCTGAATGAGTGTTTTGTCAAGGTACCCCGCGATGATAAAAAACCCGGTAAAGGCAGCTACTGGACTCTGGACCCGGACTCTTACAACATGTTTGAAAACGGGAGCTTCTTGAGAAGGAGGCGACGGTTCAAAAAGAAGGACGCGATGAAAGAGAAAGAAGAGCGGCAGCAGAAGGAGCTACCACCGAGGCAGCAAGGCCGGGACCAGGAGCAGCCTGTGCAGGGCTCCAAACCTGTGAGGATCCAGGATATTAAGACGGAGAACGGGACAGTCACGCCACCGCAGGCCGACTCGCCCTCTTTGAGCACCGTGCCCAAAATCGAGAGCCCGGACAGCAGCAGCATGTCGAGCGGGAGTCCTCACAGCATCCCCTCCAACAGGTCTATCGGCATGGACAGCTCCGAGCACCACCAGCACCACGGCCAGGCTTCGACCCAGGGCTTCAGCGTAGACAACATCATGACCTCCCTCCGGGGGTCTCCACAAGGGGCCACTGAGCTCACCTCCGGCCTCACCGCCTCCACCAGGACAGGTATAACACCGTCTTTGTCCTTAAACTATTCTCCAAGTCAGACATCTGTCTATAGTTCACCCTGTAACCAAAACTCCACTACCTCCAATGCAACCTATCATTGTAACATGCAAGCCATGAGCTTGTACGCCGGGGACAGATCGAGCCACTTGGCACCGAGCACCACCGTGGACGAAACGTTGCCAGATTATTCAGTTACTACCACCTCATCCTCCCTGACCCACGGTAATCTAAACTCTGGGCAGGAGGCCCACCATCCCCACCAAGGGAGGCTGACCTCATGGTACCTCAACCAGGCCGGAGACCTGGGTCATCTGGGCGCTACGTACCCAGCACAGCAGCAGAACTTCCATTCAGTCCGAGAGATGTTTGAATCCCAAAGAATTGGCTTGAATAATTCACCGGTGAATGGGAATAACAGCTGTCAGATGTCATTCCCACCGAGCCAATCCATCTATCGCACTTCAGGAGCTTTCGTGTATGACTGCAGCAAGTTCTGACCAAAAAAAAAAACCCACAAACAAAAACAAAAAACAAAAACAGGCCCAATATTTTCATCACGGTGTTTGAACGCTTTCAGTAAAATCCCTGGCCCTCCATCTTACCTGCCCACACCACATGGACTAATATGAGACAGATAACACAATCAGAAAAAGACTTGATCTTGGTTTTTCTAAAGAACAGTGTTACTGCAAATAACACGTAAGTCTCTCTTTTGCTTTTGTGGCTTTATATGATATGTTAAAGATATGTCAGTTTTCATGGACGTGTAAATTGCATATAGTAATTTATTTCTAAAATGTAGCCGGATATTATGGACCAAACACCAAAAAGTGTTTCTAAATTGAGTTGCCTTAATTGTCCAAAAAAAAAAAATATTAAAAAAAAAAACTGTTCCATTATAAAAGTAAGAAAAAAAGGAACGTGTATATCGCCGTACTATTTCAAAGATTCTTCTTTTGTTGAAAAGTATCTTGAAGGATTTGTTTGTTTGTTTAATAAATTGTCATTTTATGTGAGTTAAAGTTACGCCTCGTTTCTTACAGACTCGCAAACAGGATAGTGATATTTTATACTGAGCCAGGCCCGGGATAGTTTTGTGTTGAAGGTAAATCGGCCTCGTTATTAATCTGATTTGACCCTCTGAGATTTAGGCCTTATTTCTTTAATGGTGTGTGTTCATCACAGTTGTTTAAAATAAATTCAGGATGTTTGGACTGTAATCTGCTGCACTGCTTCAGATTTTAAACATTTATACTCTGACAAAAAAAAAAGAAAAAAAGAAAAAGTGCTCACTTGTAATTATGTAGGAACTTATATTTTGTTTCTCACCCCAGAAGGAGAAAAACCTTCGAGGAAACAGGAACAAAAAAGTAACTGAGGCAAAAAAAGAGAAAAAGGTAAATTGGTATCCAGCAGCTCGCGCACGTCCAAATAGAAAACGCCTTGATGTGTTTATTTCTAGGTTTTCTAATATTCATAATTCAGTTAGTGTTTATATTTTCATTTGGCACATAAGAAACGTTGAAGGCTTTTATACGAGATGATCAGAGACCGTGTTGACCCGGAGGCCTGGACCTGGGAACCAGCCTGCACGCAGCACAACTTTGTTTTGGATTGCGTTGTGTGTTTACTGGCGCATACCAGCGCTTACTCAATATCATACCACACATGCCAAAGATAGTCCCGTTGTCACTTCGGTCTTAATGTCTGAATTCTCACCAGTCTGACAACTTCAGGCTGCCCGTGAGTGGAGACAACGACCGCCACGTTTTATTATTCATAACTCATCCCAGTAATTTTTTTTTTTTTTTTTTTTAGTGTGTAGCTGTTTAACTGCAGCAATGAGGAGATATTAAACTGGCTTTATGTGCTCGACATTTTGGTGTTTTATTGTAATCCTAGTTGACAGACGTTCCTCAAAAGCGGCTTTAAAGGGCTGTTTTCCCCTCAGTGGCCTTAATGAATGGGGATCAATGTCTTTTAATCACGTTCAGTGGAAACTCATAAACCACTTTAACGCAGACATTTAGTCAGTCCTTGCATATGCATGCGCGGAATCTTTAAATACAAAACTTGTCTGTTGTCCTTCACCTCCAGGCGGCAATTAAAGCGTGATTTTAACTCCTTTTACTTATTTTATTTGTTTCAATTTTAGAATCTGTCAAATATAAATTAAATGCAGAGAGATATTTATTTTAAATGTCATTAATATAGAATATTAAAAAAAAATAGGTTAAACTAGTTTCTGCTTGGATAAACTCGTGCGTGACTTGTGCATAAAACTGCGCAAGGCTACAGTCGCAACAACAATAGTAATAATAATAATAATAATAATAACAATAATCACTACTATAGGATTGCAAAAAAATATCTTAGTTTATAATCTTTAGTTAAATAATAAAAATTACTAATAATATAATCTGTTATTAAATTGGACTTTAAAATATACCAGCTAATAAATATTATAATAAATACAATTACACTAGATAGACACATGAATAGATGGATAATTTATGGATCCCGAGGGAAATACACATCTGTTAAATTCCAAGGCGAACTGTTTGATTTTCTACCAAAACTCTTTCATTATGTGACTTTTTGAGAATCATGCAGAATTTTTTTTTTTTTTTAATTTGCCAAAGTTTCCTTTCTAACACAAACAGAAGGCGATGGCAGCTTGTTCTGCAGTCTACTGTGTCAGACACCAACCTAATCCGGACCGCGTAGCATGTCGGACTACACAAGTGTGACTCTGAAATGAAATGTGGCTGAAATGGGCTTATTCCTCACATCCTTACCGGCTGCCTCAGGCCTCTGGAGCAACCATACTACAGCAGTAAAACCGACAGTATAACACATCAAAACAAAACAGGAGTGAGTTGCATGTCGTTGCCTGCGTTACAGTCCGTGCAGGTTTTATTGTGATATTCCCGAACGACAAGCGCAAAGATCGAAAACAGAACATTTATTCACTGTAGCCACAAAGAAACGCCGCTTGTATGTCTCAAACTCTCCCACTGCACCAACTATGACCAGACCCGTAAAAGTCCTCAGATACTTTCCCAAGTATAGGCCTAATAAACAAACGTCGTGTTAGTCAAAAGATTGATGGCGCCCTCACAGAATAGACCAGGTCAGGAAGGAATAAAATTCAATCAGAGAGCTGGAATCGTTTTTCATGAGACGGAAAAGGCAGAGAGGGAGACGGGGGTCAATGAGGAGGATGTCGGCCGCCCAAGCACCATCAACAATATAACAGGACGTAGCACACACACACACACACGCAGAGAGAGAGAGAGAGAGAGAGAGAGAGAGAGAGAGAGAGAGAGAGAGAGTAGAGCTTGGAGAGGTGTGTGTGTGTGTGTGTGATTCGAATTCATTAAAACTGTAAGCAATACAATTTAATAAGACGTTAAATACGTTTTCAGAATTATAAGACACGAAGAAGTTGGGCAGAAAAACAGTTGAAAATGAAGATTATGACCTACAACTTGTACTTTGCGCACTGAAAATGGACTGATACTTCAATTAACACCGAGCCTTCAGTTTCCCCCCGTCCTGTCCCGAGGGGGTCCCGCAGCAAAATAGGCACAAATTTAATTTCACTTTCATTTCCCTTTTTCAGAGGAAGGCAAGGAAGGAATAATTTAGCCTACTAGCCTAGTCTATTCTCTTCCAGCTATTCGTCCACACCCACAGCGGGGACGGTTGTGTTAATACAATAAAAACAACATCATCAACAACAACCTCGATCAGATATTTCTCAGGTTTAAATCTCATTAAACGGGGGGGTCTGTTTTGGGGCTCCTTTAAGAAGACGTTTGGGGACCCCTGCTCAGCTTGTGTGAGGCTTCAGTCTGAAATGTTCCGCTACATTCCTGAAAATGCACAACTTCCCTCACTGCTTTGGGTCAAATAGAAAAGACAAAAGCGTCTATGTTGGCCAACCTTTAATATTTAACATTTCATCTTTGAGGAGACTTTCTTAGCTCACGGCCTTCAGAAGCAGATATAGGAAATTATTTTAAAATAACTCTTGTTTATTATTATTATTATTTGGCATCGATTGCACGCATTATTATTTTCCGAAACATTAATTGAGAGTAAATGTTCGTTGGCGTATTTAGGAAAATCCAATGATCCAAAACTGTTTAATCATCGTATATTTTGAGTGTGATTCGGTAGCCTACAGAAGGCGAGACGTGTGTTAGCCCGTCTGTTTGGAGGTCAAGACAAAGTTCAAAGAAATACCACCCCAATAACAATATTATTATTTTAAGATAGCATGGATTAAATATCAACTAGACACAAACTAACCGCATTATTCAGAAATTTACAACAAGACTGACTGACTGCAAACCCGTGAACATGTTGTAGGTAACAAACATGTCAGCCGATGAAGCCCAACCACAAATCAGGTGGAAAACCTTGAATCTCGACACTGTTATTACCTCGACAGGCCTGACTTATCAAATGATAACTGGGTGTGGACTGGAATTACTTTTAGGTTATAGATATATTTGTCTTTCAAGTGTTGAAGTGGGCCTGTGCTGTTTTGATCTGATCGAAATGTGGATATTTTATCTAGAGAGGAATAAGCATTTTTTTTTAAAATTAAATATTACACAATATCTGTTCTCTCTGGTGCTTCTACAGCCGCGGAGGGAAAGTTTGAGAGCAGTGACTCTATAGTCTATATGTCTGCAATTTTTGGTAATCTAAGAACCGTTTATTATTCCATCGTGCTGGTTGTAAAGGGTGCCAGCTGTGCGTAAAAAACGCATGCGATTGAGCCAAAACTTTTTTTTCTCGGATGAGATCTCCTACGTGGCTACCTGCAAACTTCTGATGCTTATTGCACTGAAGTCTCTGTTAGCTCCCCTGCAGATTGTGTGCACCTGTATGCCTGAGTGACCAGCTCAGCTCAGTATGGAAAATGCTGTGTTTTAGTTCTCGGATAGCGTACAAGACCCGAGCTCCGAGCGCCATCTGTTTCTAATTAGGAGTCCATAGACGCAAATTCCGTCTGCTCTGCGGCCAAACGAGTGAAAGGTTGGAGGTCCAGCACTTGTCTACCATAAGGAGAAAATAACCGCTGCGTGCAGCCTCTCATGCTGCACGTCTCATGTTGAAGACAAATGATAATTTTCAATGAAATGATTCACTCGGCTTTGTCAAAACAGGCAGAGCGATGAGGTGTAAACAAGGCTTCTGGATTAAATAATGGACTTGAAGCGCTGCAGCATCTTCAAGTCAAAAGCAGTGAAACCGTGCAGAGCTCGTGTGCGCTGGGACGGCAGGATAATGGGGTACTGTGGATTCAGACCGACGGGAAACGGCCGACCTGCGAATAACCCGACAGCCTTGGCGAGATACCTCAAAAAAAAAACGAACAGAGTTGCCTTCAAGTTACACAAAACCTGCTTTTCTGCTGCTCGGGCCTGCGGTTTCTAATTATAGCACATTTTTACACGCCGAGGACTCGAATGCCCCAATTATGCAGCGTGACATACAGTAATTTATTGTCAAATGCAGTTTAATTTTATGAATATATCTGAAGGTCTCGTACAGGACGACTTTCCAGCCTTCTTTTTAATCTGAACGGCAGGAGCCTCGTTCTGCCGTCGGTGTGACTGATGAAATTACCTTATTATGTTTATATTCTTGCTCATTTATTTATCACTTCATTATATACCGATTTCACCAAGTATTTGGAATATAATCAGGCATAGATGCAGTTTGATGTTTACTCAGTAAATAATCAAAGCAATGTGTCGAACGAATGAACGACTTCCCAGCTCTTCAGTGGATTTTCCTTGACCGTATTTGTTTTTACGTTTGCTGAACACATGGTGTCTCGTACTCACAGTAAGATAAACATTATAATCAAGAAGATTAGAAATTAATAACAACAATAAATAAATAAATAACAATCTAACGGGACATTACAATAATTTAGTGCAGAGAGGGTTTGTTTTGTTTGGTTAAATTAATACTAATACTAATAATACAAATAATACTACTAATAATATTAATATTAATAATAATAATAACAGCATATGTGTTGACACATTATGCACATAGGACTATACAAATACAGCCATACACAAGTACATACGTTCTTAGCTTCTCAAGGGTTTTATGTGAGTAAAAAAAAATTAGGTCTCAGTTGCTTCCTGATGGCAGGCAGCAAACTTGAACTCTGTAACTTGTGACACCAGAGGGCCACTTCAAAGCTGTCCAGCCTCTGCTATCTGAGCCACAGTAGCAGTTGTCTGTGTCTTTCGCGGGTCTCATCTCATTTTATGGTGCAAGGCGGCCACTGGGCTATGAAAACATCAACAGCAGACTTAGACTGCTGCAAGACTGAGACAGGAGGAAACTGTGTCTTCCTCAGGGTGAAGTCTGTCAAGTACATCCAAGGTGTAGACGCAGTCAGAAATATAACAAATACGTCTAGACATCAGTTTTGATATCATAAAAATATAAATATTTGAGTGGGTGATTAGTATAAATATTTTCTTTTTTCTTCTGTGGTGGTAGGTTGCGATGTTGTGAGTTTATTATATGAATTGCACCATCATCAAACACTGTTTTACTTAAAAGTGAAAAACAAAAGCATTTTGAAGTCCTAGCACATATATAATATAAACTCTATACAACTTTGGAGGAACGTGAAGACCCCCCTTTTGTCTTATCTTAAAGAAAACAAAATGCTGAAGACATTTGCACAATTTGCGCATCTGATTAAACAGACATTAACACATTAGCTTCCAGTGAATGTAAATAAATTTTCCATGACTGGAACGTGCCCCGTGCCTCCGGAGCATCTCTGCATGCATGCACAGACATGGCGACATCACACATCACTTTTCACCAGACTCTTCCGTGATCCTGACTTCTTTTAAGCCTATAGGGAGGAGCTGGAAGTGACCCAGCTCAGTTCTGAGCCCTTCCAGTTGTATCTGAGGAAGAGAAAAGAGAGTGTCACACACCAGCCAGAGGAAGAGACAGTGATGAATTGGGCTGCAGAGTAAATGTCATCTTTCTTTAAAATAGAAGAAAAGAGAAAAGGTGGCTTCACAGGAGGTGGATCGCTGAGGAAAACCAATCTGATTTCAACAGAGGGAATTGCTGTGTATGTGTTTCTGACATGGGCTACTTACCGGGACAAATTTTGGACTAAAGACCATTTAATTTGGGACGGCTTGTCTGATTACTGAGTTTCCCCATTGTGGGGCAATAAAAGAAATCTTAATCTTAAAGGCATGGTTAGGCAAGTAGTGCTGAGGGTAAGTCTGAATGAATGTATGTCTATGTAATGTCCCCAAAAGTGATATAAATCTGTGTGTGTGTGTGCATGTGTGTGTGGAGGTAAAGCCATCTAAATACTTGAAGAATCTCCCACTGGCAATTAATTCCTGGCAGAGTCAGTGTGCAGAAAAAGACAACCAAAAACGTTTACAACAGACTTCCTCTTGAATGATTTCCCACTCGGTGACTCGTCACATCTCTCCTCCTGCCTTCAGTTTTATTTTGAAGTTCAATGAGAAGGCAGCCTTGACAACAGCTCTGAGCTCCCTTGGACACCGAGACTGGACTAATTCAATGTGCTGCAGCTGATTTATTAGAAACAGATATGTGATTTTTTTTTTCTTTAACAGCCATCAGTGCTGATTTTTTTTTTTTAAATCGCGTATTAGCACTGTCAATCATACGAAGAGGTCAGTATAGGTCGTGAAATTATCTGATTAAAAAGTGCTGAAAATTCAGAGCTACTGCAGCAAATCTGTCAACAATGACACATCCAATTAGAGGAAATGCCATGACATTCTTCCCCTCTCTAAATCTCCAGTCTGTCTGCCCCTCCTGACGTTGTTGACAGATTCGGTGAGTGATGTTTAGATAAATGAGCTTCAGAGGTGTAAATACAAAACTGAATCAATCACATCTCGTCAATTAACTGATGGCTCCGCCTTCAAATTCTGCAGAATATGTCAATCATGCATTTCTCTGATATATTATTTCAAGAAACCTGATCAAGCGTTAAACATGATATTACTCAGCAGTTATTCAGCAATTTCCTTAGATTGATAACAGCGTGACTGATTCACTTTGACACGGTTGCTTTTTTATCCAAAACATGCTTCTGAAAGACTGTAAGCGAGTATAAATAAATGTGTGTGTGTGTGTGTGTGTGTGTGTGTGTGTGACAGAGAGAGAGAGAGAGAGAGAGAGAGTGTGTAATCTGGGGCAAACTGTGTTCAAGTGGTAGTCAGAGTAACTCATGCGTTCTTCATTATTCATCAAGCCTGTGTTCAATCCCAATCCAAATAGCAAGAAGTGGGATTTACCTGCATCTCTTCCCGTATACGTATTCACACACACACACACACACACACACAAACCAACATGCTGAAAAGGAGGATTACTATGCAGAATAGGGTGTGAGATTAAACACAGGTAAGAAAACAAACTGGTTAAAAGACAAACACTGACCTAAGACACGAATATTATCCATTTGCACAGTTTCTGAGGAGATCCACGTTTCGCTAATTTTAAAAATAGAACTTTTGCGCAGATGGGACATCACATCGTCAATCACATGGCTCCTGTTGGCAGCATTAACCTTGCACAGACACATTTCCTGTGACTCGGAACAGCATCAAAACACAGTAAAAGGTTATTTAAGTAAGAAATATGACAAATTGTTGAAGTATATGTAATTTAATACAGCCATGTACAAACAAGTATCCTACATATGAGAAGCACAACATAGTTCTTTGCAGTTATTCAAAATGGATCTCAAATGTCAGCTGTCTGAGCTTGTGTCAAGGGACAATCTACCCTTTGACCCCTGAGAGGAAAACCATTCCTCCCAAAGGTCTTTTTTTTCAGAGACTCATTGTTTACTCTTCAGCCAGTTAACTAATTTTCTTCAAGTCATCCTTTCTCCTTTTTCATGCTTTGGTTGCATTATAAAGAGCGTTCAAACACAGAGGAGGAGAAAGTCGAGGAAGAGGGCCCACGGAGGGCACAAATAAAGGGATGAAAGACTGGGAAAAAAAAAAAAACACGAGTGAGTAGAATTTGATCTGTGGACACCAAGAGAGAGAATTAGTAAAGGAAAATACTGGAGAGGTGTGGAGTGGGGGATGGTGTTGGAGATGATGTGGAGGACACATCTTCCAATGAGCGCTTGAGTAAAACTTTTCAGTCAGTGTGTACTGTACTTTTAAAAGGCTTTTAGTCTGGTGTACTGTGATCAAAAATAATCATTTTGAAAGCTATAGAATTCATGTAAGCTGATCCATTCAAGCTTCCTACAGTTTATGTTTATCAAAGCTAAAAGTATTCTCCAACCTTCGCCAAACATTAAAAAAAAAAAAGTGCTATTATGAAAATCTTCCGTGGTTCACACCGCAAAACTAAAATTACATATTTTATATATTTTACCTAACTCACTGGTTTCAGCAAAGCCCAAAGAAAAGTTAGAGCTTAAGACTCGAGACGAAATCATATAATATCCTTGTGTATTTCTGTGAGGTGTGCAGGTGTGAGGTCTTCTCTGTCTGGTGAGAGGCAGCCAGATGGTGTTTGTGTGTGATGGCGAGCAGCAGCGATACAGCGGCGGTTCCTTTCACAGATCAGCTCTCATATCTCTGTTCCATCTCCAGGCTCTCTGCTCATATAAACATCCCCAGTCCATGGCCCTCTGATGTTTTTGCCATTGTGTTTACAGTGAGAAGTCAGGCAAATACGTGAACTTTTAAGACAAAGAGAACCCAGAAGAACAATGGGCTGAGTGGCTGAGCGCTTGAATTAGCTATAGTGAAGAATTAGAAATGTTCTAAAATGCAAAAAGAAAATTTAGTTTTAGCAGGTTAAGTGAATTTTTTGCCCCATGCTTTTTTTAACCAGCCGTATAAAGACACTGACTGTGCTTGTACTGAATATTATATACCTTTTCTATTGCCTGCAGTCAACAGATTTTCTAATGTAATTTAAGAAACAGCATTTGGTCCTGTGGAGGTTTGGTTTGTCTGCACACCGTACACCACACACAGTTACACTGATTCAGCATGGATGTGGGTAGACCCCAACCTAGAAAAAAACTGTAGTCACGTTTCAGTGCTGAGAGCCTGTGGAAATCAAAATTAGGAGTTCAGGAAAAGTGGAACTAAACACACACACATGCACATAAACCTAAATACTAACACACAGTTCTTACACATTCTGCCAAAAGGTGAAACTGTCTTTGCTGTTGAGCTAATGAGATGTAGCTTTCGCTTTTGAAAATGGGACTTTGTCTGAAATTAATCTCACACAAAAAAAAAACAAAAAAATAACAATCATGCACATTTCCAGTCCAAACCCCATGCAAAGCCATGACTCCAACATCAAAGCGTGCTCAAAGCGATTGCCCCCCCCCCTCCTTTGCTCCTTTTAAACTGCCCCTGTTTCAACTGTAGAAAGAAGAAAAATCCCCTGAACATCAAAGAAGGAGACAGAGAAAGTAATTTAGCCTTATCTTAATTGAGCTGCAATTTTAATAATGACCTTACACATTGGGACCGAGGAGGAGAGAAGGAGTTGCAGGCTGCAGGACGAAAGGCCGCCTTCCCTGCTCTGCGCTCCGCTGCACTGCTCTGGTCGTCTAATCTCAGCTCCAGACTTGTCATTGGCCAGTGATTTATGATGACCTAATGTTTTGTTTACTTCATGCTCATAACAGGCAGGCAGATTGCATAGGGCATGCCGTATGGGGAAACATGAAAGAGCTGGGCCTGCTTTGCAGTCCCGCAGTCCCCAACAGTTCACAGAAACAAACAGCCACCTGGCACAACACCCCCTTCAACTCGAGGGCCGGAGCTGACGGCCACTCCAAAATTTACAAAAATCCCAGGCCTTGTGTTTCATTGGCTGTCATGGGGCAGCCATCGGTGTGTAATGTGGAGGTTACACACTTGATTTAACCCCTGGAAAAACACATTGACCCCTCTGTTAATGCACTTTCTCAATAATTGACTCGCGTTTGCCATACAAGAGGGCAAGCATATGGGCTGTGACAGCTGCTTGACAGTAAGGTCAAGAGTCCAGTATGTCAGTGCACTTTTAAGATTTAGCTTCTGTTGGTGGTTTTCTGGTATTTAGTGAAGCAACTGAGAGGCACTCAAACTGTCCTGGATGCTGTGAAGGCCTCCAGAAATTTCTGTCACTGCTAAGGAAAACAAACACAACAGTCGCTTTGAGTGAGTGATTTAAATGATAAGATGAAGAAGGTGTTATAGCTTCCTTAACCAGCAGGGAGCATGTGAATCTGATCTGGATATTACTGACTCAAATGCCTTTTTTTTTCTGGAAGTCATGAGAGGTATTTGTGGTGTGGTTAGCGGACAGTAAGGGCAGGGAGGCACAAGGAAGCAGGGGCCACACTGGGTCCTTATCTCCACCGGCTGTAAGGTTATACCCAGGTTTCGCCTTTCTGATGCGGGCAGTAAAAAGTAAAGGCTTCACGTGTTTTCCTCTAGTTTCACTGCAGTTGACGGCTCACCATAAAATCTTTGTATACAAGCCTGAAGTACTAATCTAAGACAAGCAATAAACACTTGTTTTGTTGAAAGTCTTTATGCACTTCAAAATCAAATATTTCTTTTTTTCTAATTATGAATTTAACAGTTTAGACTCCTTTAATTTTAAATGAGCACAATTTCTTTGAAAAAGGTTCATGTCTTTGAATCAAACTTCCAGAGCCCACTGACAGATTTGATCAGTCACTCCCAACCCTGCCCACATACACTTAGTCATCTGTTCTTCTGCTGACTAATAATACTGCCATGCTAGGATCTGACCCGTAAGGAGCCAACTTTCCTTCTATGTGCATAACAGGAAATATGAACTTATTTGGACAGATATTTAAAGAGTTGAAAACGTGTGTTAAATTTGAGGTTTTGAAAGACATATGTCACATAAATTTAAATAATTTTAAAAGCAAGTCGGCAAGTAAAAGTTTGAAGAGCACCAACAGTCTTTCACATTGTACTAATGTCAAGTTTCAGTATGCAAAAAAGAGCTATCAAAATGTGTTGCTTTGGCAATATCGGCAACATTTCATTCAGTGCATGTCAAGATTTATTATGATACACTTTGCAGAACAAAAGAGGAATCAGGAAAGAAGTAACAAGTGAAGAGGGGAAGGGGTAATAATGTCAAATACGTCAACAAATTGCCTCTATAGCCAAATCTCACCCATCTTGTAAACTCCAACTGTTTAATTCTATGTGTTTCTGTTGTTTATAACACTGCCCAAAGGCGATGCCTGCAACTCCCAGAGATGGAGATGTCAATTGTGTAAATATTTTTCTCCTTCCCTGTCTGGCCATTCAAAATCCAATTTGAAAATCCCATCAGATAGGCATTTCCTTCTGCACCAGCAACCAGAGCAGGCGACTGCTACATTCTTATCTTATCAGTAGCAACGATCTTGCATCTCGTCGTGCCCAAACAGGGAGAAACAGAATCATAAGTGGTAATTTAGCTCCCACCTCTGCCACTAATAATGCACATACTGAAACAAATACGCAGCTTCTTCTGTCATCGACTCATATTGGATATTGGCTTTTAGTCAAGCAAAAGAGCATAAAAGGAAAAACCCTCTTGTTTCTCTTAATACTCTCCTGGCCTTCCCTTCTTTTTCCTCTCTCCTGGCAGGGTGACAAGCATGATAAGAGTAGCGAAGAAAATTGTGAGCTCTGTCTGAGTATGTACAGGAAGCACAAGGGAATCAGTGGTGTTGTCAATCAGCGACAGCTCTGCTGCCGTCAGAAGCTTGAACAATGGCTACAGACTCCCCTGGTATTGGGAAAATGTAGTCAGTCTGCAATCTCACTCGCACTGACAAAGGAGATAAAGTTAAGAGGAAAATGAGCTAAAGTAGTCCAAAAATTACATTTACTTGTGTCCATGTGGACACACAGGCACATTTGGATCCACCTCTTATTCTTCTATCTCAGTCAAGATTACAAGCCCTTAAGATAGGAGTCATGAAAAAGGGTTGGAAAGTTCACTCCATGTGTCATGTTACAATCAACCCTTTCTTACCTGGGAGACTTTTCACTAAGTCACACACAAAATATGGAGGAACACGTTACAGTAGACCTATGTGCAATAAGGTACACATATATCGAATGCTACTCATCAGTAATTTCATTAATTCAGCAATAGTGAAAGTAGCCTTCATCTAAAACAGAAATCATAGGAGACACTGAAGTTTGGCTTAGCCTGTTGCTCTTAGGGGCTAGCTGCTGTCTGCTCTGGCAGGCCATGTAAGCAGTTGAAACAGCAGTGGATTTATTGCATTTTTCAGTCATTTTTGCACATGGACCCTTGATTTCAAACACAAGCAGGCTTTTCATCTGTAGCTGGTGACTGTAAGCAGAAGTAGCTTGTTAGTGATTGGACTAAGATTAGATCTGTGGGTTGGTTGAGGATGTTGCCTTTTTAATGTTAACAGCAGACTTGTTTGAAAATGAGAGGGTCTTATATATGCACCATGGTTACATACATACATGTCCTGGGTTAGTTAGCATTGTCACCAGTTGATGATCCACGAAGAAACCAGACAAGACTGAATAAAGAAACAGCTTTGTTCTTGTGTTGTGCTGCAGAGTTAGCAAGGCCTAGTGGCCTATATTAGCATATAATGCGTAAAGAAAAGGACAATCAGCTTTCTTGGGAGAGGTCAGTTCACCATACCAGGGAGCTCACAAAGATCTTTCCAGTAGTCCAGTACACATTTTGATTAAAAAGCAGAAACATTCCTAGCATTTACTTCTTTAGGCCCACATAGCAGGGAATTTAACTCCAATCACACAATCACAAAGTCAAGGCTAGATACACTATGAAAACAAACAAAGCACTGAGACGTGTTAATTTAATGCTGTGGCATATATTACTGCAGAGGAAAAGTTTTTCACTGCCAACATAAACACATTCCACCCTTACATTACACATGCTGGGGATGAAATATAATCAATAACACAGTAATCAGTGTAAATAACAGTTCTTAGAGCAGCTATAATGATGATAGATCTATTTGCTTCTGTACAGAAACGTGTTCAGGCTTCTGGAACCTAAAAATGGCAAAATACAAGCCACAATGAGTGGCTGAATCCCCCCCCCCCAGATTTTATATTAATGGAAAGTGTGGAAAACACATCTCTTACCAACCTAATGCATACACACACACACACACACACACACACACACTCACAAGCCATCTGTCCTGTACAGGGCACCGCGTGTTCATCCTTCAGCTGACACTTACTGGAGGGGAAGTCAGGCCTTGAGGCTGTTGTATGACATCAGCACGGCAAAAGCGACACCATTTATCACTGACCACCGAACATGGAGACATTCATAACATCCTGACAGGAAAATCTTGTGGAAAATAATCACTTGAGCTTTGATAACAACTTGGCTCCTTCTTTTGCTCCTCATTTGGATGGCGTCCTGTTCACATTCACCACTCTTTATCTGTGACCTTTACTCATTTATCATGCATTGGCTCTGCCATCATATTAATGTCTGTGTTAATGGTTTTTAATTTAAAAATTGCCAAGAAAGGACCGTCTGTTCCTTAAATAATAAAAACAAGATTAATCATTGGTGATTCTCTGAAGTTATTCAGCTAAGCTATTTGTCACGCTGAGTTGGTCAAGATAAAAAGTCGTAGTGGAACTTTGATTGATGGTGATCATATATCATCTCTCATGGGAAGACTCTTTGATATCAGTGTGATATCCATATTATGGAAAACTCAAAAAAGAAGAAAGAGGAGATGACTAAATCTTTCCAGAACACACTCATTTGGGTCCAAAGGTTATTCAGCCCTTTCCCGTTAAAGCACAGAACCTGTAGCAGCTCTTTGTAAACGACCTGCTCTCACTTTTGGTCTCTCTTTTGTGCTGTGGTGAGAGTGGAGCTTTTGTCATATGTCAGAGGAGCATGGACAGCAGCCAAGCCTGTCCGTGGGTCTTCCTATTTTGACACCCTAAAGCACCTGCCCTCACTGAAGCGTGGCAGGAACGTCACAGAGAGAACAATAGAGAAAGGGCCTCTTTCCAGCCACTCCTCACCGGCTGATCCAGCAGTGACTGCTTGTCACTCAAATCCATTAAAGGTCAGTGTAGCTTGCTACCCTTCAGCCCTCAGGAGGACATGCCCTATAATGGACCCTGCCAGCTTTTTCACTCACTTTTTCCTTTCCACCATCTCTTCTTTTCCCCTCAGAGATCGTAAGAGGGGGATATCCCAGAAGGAAATGCCTGAGCTCTGAAGGAGGTGCCTGCTCTCTCTCTTTTTTTTCTCCCATTACTTTTAGCGTAGTTCTGTGTGTTATTGCTCTTGTGTAATGGAGTGATGGGTGGTGACAACAGAATGTCAGAAGAAATTACCTGAACTAGATTACTGCTATTTGATTTTTTTTTTCTTGGCAACAACTCTGTTACTTCATTTCTATTGGTGACAGACAGTAAGGAATTTATCATGTTACGTTTAGTTTTTGGACATCGACGAATAGAGATGCATGTATTAGTGGAGCTGCTGGAAAGATGAAAAACATAGCTGCTGTACTTACATGTGTGTTATTATTTTGCTGCACAGTTAATTTCCTAACATCCATTAGCTATTTAGATGTGTTGATTTATGTGATGCAACGTCATGAAGAGTAGGCTACTGTATTTCCTCTTTGCACTCCTTTGTTTTGAGTTTGTTTACACGACACAGGTGTCACCATGGGCGCGTCTGTATACGTAAATGCTTCACCTCAAACAGCAAACCTGTACTTCAAGTTAGATAATAATTCATAATGTGATACATTTAAGGTGATGATGGGTTAATTCACGCTGGCAACAGTTTGCAATAACCCTTTGCCCAAGCAATAACTCAGTTGCTTGTCGACTTACTGATTAGTGTTCAAAAGTAGAGATTTATGGAGTGTTATTTGGCCTGTTTGTACTTTAAATCAAACTGCCCAGAAAGGTGCCTGAAATAACCCCAAATATATTAAAGATTGCCATGTCACAGGGAATTGCTGCTTCAAGTATTTTGTCAGGTAAGAGAGGATCTAAATCATAAAATGAATTGTAAATGAATGGTTTTCTTACCTTGGTTACCTGGAATCATTGCTCACATCCGTTAGACCACACTGAAGACAGAACTTGAACGGCAACAAGATAAATTGCGCATAAGCAGAGGCATGCACACAAGCAAGCCTGCACACTCAAGCACAAGTGTGTTCAGCCATATCAGCCCTGGCATTCCAACCCCCAGCTTGGGTGCAAGAAATGATTTAGGCCTCTTCCTCTTGATAAATGCATGCCTTCACTGTAGTAAAATGAGGGGGTGCACAGAAGGAAATATGAGGCACCTGAAGCGGTGAAACTACGGAGACAGGTCGCCTTGGTTATACTTCATGCAGCACCTCGTTCGTCTCTGGCATTGTGAAGACAGATAAATCTCTCTTTTTATGGCAACTCCATCATCATGCACAGGAGATAGAGCGCCCGCTGCCATGGTGATGACGACTCACCCCTATCACTGCACCGCACAGGCCTGAAGTATAGGGAGTTACGCTTGACTGCTTGCCCTCCGTATCCATCAAGACCAAATATGAAAGGACTATTTGTGATAAAGAATATTGACTCTTTGGTTCAAACTGGGTGTTATCCTGTGGGCTATTGATGAAAAATGAAACATGAAACACATTTTCTATATATGGGTGAGGTTATCGAAAAATGTAAAAGGTCCGGTGCACATCAAAAGCACAGCTCAGCCAAGTTTTGAGGTAATTCAAGTCTCTCTCAACAAAAAGTTGGATTTTTTACTCAGAAAATCTAGATTAAGATTGAATGACAAAGGCAAGGTGCAAAACTATAAAAAGCAGGCCAACTTGAGAAAAAGACTGAAAAACTGACTGCAGTGACAAAATAAATGTACTCATCATTTCTGGGATAACACATGAAGGTAGAATAACTGGCTAACCTCGGTTGCTATCTTATTTTCCCTGTTTAACAGCTGAATCACATCAACCCCCCCCCCGCCCTTTTTCTTCCTCACAAGGAGAGCAGAGGACATGAAGGGAGAAGTAACTCCTCCACTGATCTACTAATAGCCCCGAGCAAGCTTCAACCACAGAGCTGTCCGTCATCAAGCTACAGTTCCTGCCTCTGGATTAATAGTGAACGTGCAGATAATGTCAGTCAGTTCACCTGCCTCAGTGACAGCTTTACTGGGCTGTGTTTGCTTCTAGCTTTTGCAGGCATCGTCTCAGATGTGGGGATTTACAGTAAGTGCTGGTCTGGCCTATGTTTTTAGGAGGTATAATGTTAGACATGAATAAAAGAAGACTAAAACAAGTCAAAGTAAAATAGCATTTTTTTGTGCTGTGTTATCATATCATTCAGTCTCTGCTATATAAATTCTAGTCAGGACAGATGTTTGCATTTTTCTGTTTTTTCTTTTCTTCCACTTTGTTTTTGAACTTGGCAGTGAGCAAAAAGTTGAAGAGAAGTCGGCTTACGAGAAAGTGGAATAAATGCGTGGAGTGTGAAAGAAATGCGAAGCATTTTGGAAACACAATTGCCCATGATGACAAGATAATAGCAAGATCAGCTACAGTTAAAATCATAAATGTGCTAGTAAATGTGGTCATAGCTTTTTATCGTATCAAATCGGGTCAATCAGCTTCTCTGAGGATACCAAAGTTTGTTTGTTTGTCACACTGATAAACACTTGTAATCATTATCTACTAACAATTTAGCCCTACTTGTTTATGGACGTAAACACAATCTCAGAACATTTTATTAAGAACTTTGTGATTACAAAAAAGCCTAAACATGAACAAATAAAAAAACACAAAAAATAAATTGTAAACATTTGAAAGAAGCTAAATAACAGAGCTCATCTAAAACTTTTGAACATATTCGAAAACCATGTGGGCGAAAGAGATGATAGCAGGTTGCCTGCCTCATCCGTGGAAACTGTCAGCCTTGGCTCGTGGTTCCCTTTTCTGGGTCAGAGGTCATCCAGCTGTGGCCCCTCCCCCCTCTGCTTCTCCCCCTGACACAGCAGATGTAGTCGGACCACCATGGCGAGGGCCTGACCACATCTGGCTCTGATTACAGCCAGACAATCCAGCTTTATCAGCTCCATCCACTTCACTGAGCTCTGCTACACTCATTCTCCCAGAGGTGATGTGTGACACATTCTCAGCTCACCAATACCAGCTTTACAGGGTGATTTATACAGTATTTAAATCTCCAACAATGGGCTATATGCTGTTGAAATTCTATATGGTTTGAATATAAAAATATTGAATATAAAATCAGTAATGACTACAGCTGATTACTCATTTCTTATGTTTGTACACAGTAAACTTTCATCTTCTCCTGCCTCTTATTTTTCCTAAACTTCCACTTAAGACTTAATCGCTGCTTGTCAAACAAAACGAATGGCAATGATTTAAAGATATACTGCTCTCTCAAATGGCCATTACTGATCCTCGGCCAGCTTGTGACAGTTAGTGAATCTATGTTTAAGTATTTACCCATCCTTGAACATGTCAGTTCAATTAAAGGATAGCGTCCTATTTTACATTGTACAAATCATCACGTCGCTCATTAGTCTCCATACAGAACAACTTTGTTCTGATGGGCAAGTCATACGATCTGGATGAGAAATATGTCACACTTGCAGATAGAAATCCCAACATCTATAAACAAGGGAGTTTGAGACAGGATTATGTTGCATACAGGGATCACTGGCTGTGGTTTATTTTCCCAGGGTGTCTTTCCCATTATCCCCACCCCTTTGCCAATGAAATCTCCGCAACCCTTAGTTCCTGTGGTTACATTTGGATATCTCAAATCACTTCAAACAAACAGCTGACAGATGAGATGGAATTCCACATTTATGAAAATATGAAGCTGAAATCGAGAATCTATGAATACTAAGTTTCGGGGTGGCTTAATGCTTGCTTTAACCATTATGTTGCGTCCACAGCAGCAACAGTTGTTCTTGACATCTTCTACATTAAAACTGCTTCATAAAGTCTTAGCCTGCCATCAATGTTAAACATCTGTATCCATGTTTCATGCCATGTCTGCTGTCCTCGTTGCATCTGTGGCTAATGGGAGATGTTGTCAGGATGGTTATCATGATGCTTTAAATCTTCTCCTACCCCTCTATGCTTGCCAACCATCATCACCCACTTTAACCCCACTCAACCCTGACGGCAGCCCAGTGCTGGGCCACCCTGTGCAGGCTTCCGCATGTCAGGGGTCCCTGTGCAGTCCACTCGTAGGGACACAGGCATGTGCACTAAAGCTGTCACCGCCTTCTACTGCTGCCAGTGCTGCAGGTTATCTTCCCCACAGAAGTCCCAGCTGACCCACTGTGACTGTTTGATCTTTAAAACTACTGAATGACTTTTGCTTCCCCCACGTTTACCCAATCTTTGAACTGAGGTTTGAGATTTGCAAAAGGCCTGGCAAGGTATGCGCATTCGTGACTCAAAAACATTCATTATTCCGAAGGTCAGAGTTTGATGCGCTTGGCAGCAATGCTGCACTTACAAAACAGTCCACAACAATACTTGATAGGGGCTTGGCAACAATTGCCTTCACCAGGCCAGACTGCTGATGAGACTCTGGGTTTATGGATCCCAACAGCAACAGGAGGAAATGGGTGAGGTTTGTTGCTCTTGAACTGTGAGAACAAATAAACAGAATGCTAATTAGAGAAGTTCAGTTGTAAATGACCCCCCACTGATGGTGAAAACTGCCAATCAAGGAGGAGGGTCCATCGCCTCTTGGTAAGGTGATAATAGCACAAAAGGTCATTCAAATTTATTGTAGTGACTTTGTGTGAATTCTTAGCACAGCAATTTAACGGAAAAGTAGGTGCAAGAACATCACACACATTAGTTGCAGCAACAGCACAAATCAGTAATTGTACTGATAATTGTGCTTTATATTGAATTACAAGTGATCCGAAATTTCTTTTATGGAATAGTTCGACATTTTGAAAAATGGGCACATTCACTTTCTGGTGCGAAGTTAGACGAGAACACTGAGAGAGCCAGACTAACGCAAAAATGTATTTCCTAAACTAAGCAAACCACTGTCTGTAGTTTCATATTTATTGCACAGATTTGAGAGTGACATCAGTTGTTCCATCTAACTCTGCAACAGAAACAGAATATTTTACAAACCCATGACAGGTTCCTTTAAAGATTAGATAGGATAATAATGTACATTAGTATGAAAGGCTGTAATTTTTTCAGCCAATGTGCCTGTAATCTGTTGTCTAATTCTAACACCACTCCGTGATCATTTGCATATGACAAAGATGTCAGTCATTCACTCACGTGGTACTTCTACAGTGTGAAAGCCAAGTTGCACCAAACTGGCAATCTAGGTTTAGTGACACAGAACTTTTTCTCTCTTTTAAAGTGGAAAATCATTCAAATCAAATGTGCTGCCAACTGGCCGAGGAGGACTTTTCAGGTGTCATCAAAGCGACCCAGTTGGTTGAACCTCCAACATGTGTGAGAGTGTTTTCTTTTGGGGGAGGAGTGAAGGTCTAGGGGACTGCAGGGAGCTAATTAGAAGCTATTCTCTAACTCAGGGCCAAATGGAGCAATTATCTGGCCCAGTGAGTAGATAATTCCCTCCCATTCATCTCCCACTGTCAGGGTCCCACTGCCCACCAACCTGAGCTGAGGACTGGATGCTGTGCCTGCTTACACCTAATCTCTTTTCCCTAGTCCCCGGCTGTCTCTTAGCAACGGCCAACATGGTGTTTCACTCATCCGAGTATTTTTCTGATGGTTGTCACATACCGTTGCCTACCCCCAACAGGATTTATGACTGCCACATCTCAGGTTCACCTAATGAGTCTGTTGGACACTGGTGGGAGAGTTGAGAGAGTGGGAGAGCCTAAAGGGATGATTAATGCAAAAGCCTGATAGGTCCCGTGCTTAAAAAAAAAAAAAGAAAAACATATAGACTTGCTGACTGAATTAGAATTAAACACGGGGTTGGCAAAGGGACAAAAGGAAAACCTGATTATCCAGGAAAACAAAAGCTTAGCCACAGTGCTTTGCTCTACAATCTAAGCGCAATCCTGCAGCATGTATGACTTACAACAGGTGATCAGTTTGTTTTCATTCACTTTCAGTATTTTGGAACGCTGTGTGAGAATTGTAGGCCAATATGTTCTGCACATTGGGACTTTAAGACCTCCGTCCAAAGTTTAACATTTCACTGCACATCCAAGGTTAGCAGGAAAGTTCACGCTGCTGACAGGAGTTGCCATTTATTACGGTGAGTATCTCACTTATAACCAATACAAAGAAGGCATCCTTTCAACACGTTTCCTTTCTTGAAAAGAAGTGTTGAGAAAACTGGACTAAAAGACTTCACTCATGCAGAACCTAAGCCCATGAGTCATAGGCAACATGTGAGCATGCAGTGTTTAGTGTGGGTCCTGCAAGTCCAAATGAAAGAGAGTAGGGGAAAATAAGTAATCATGAGGTAAACATTAATTGCTTAAGATAAATATTCATGTACTTGGCATTTCTTGTTCTTCCTTTCTCACTCATCCGTTTCACTCTGAATTAAGGTCTTGCGGTGTTGCAGAACACAGTATCATCACGCCAGAGTGTTTGATTTTTAATATGTGTTTACTGAATGCTGTAAGTGGATGTAAAAGAATGAAGTTCCTGGTAACTTTTGAGATTTGGCTTGTCACACAAATCTGGGCATACTTTACGCATATGCCATAGAAAAGCTTTTGAACTGAAGTCCAGTTGCCCCAACTTAAGCTCTTCTATGCATATGCATTTCTCTTATGCATTGGTCAGTCTGTCTTCATTCAGTCTCTGTGTACCAGGTGTGCTTTTAGTGCAAAATTGTGTGTGTGAACATTTCTTATACTTTTGTCATAAGAGTAGCATGCTATTATCAGGTATTGTGTAACGCTCAAAGAGTAGTTGATATATCAACAGCTGCAAAACAGATAACACCTGACACAGGACAATTCTGGAAAATTTTGGAATTTTTCTCAAATTTGTAAAAATGAGACTTTGGTTCAAACCCCCTTGTCTCCAGGGGAATTAACAGACGTCATATCTCTAGCCTCTGCCACCACTGCGGTGGAGGGAGATTTAGGAATGTCTGGTACCGGTTTTGGCGCCTCTAATGAAATATTCAATCACTGAAGATGGAGAGAGCTCAGAAGACTCCAGGCCTCCCCTGTTCTCCCACCACCAGAAAAAGCACCGTCACTCTTGAGTAATCTGCCCTCTCAGATCTATTGCACCAGGAAACCTCTCACTTCACAGCCAAATGTCTGTGCGACAGAGCCACTTTTGGAAGTCTTCCTCTAGCATTTTCTCTCCCTCACTTCCTCTTCGTCCCTTGCAGCTGAGGTAAGAAGACGGGGTGAGAAGAAAAGAGCTGAGGCATCCACATGACCTTGGAATTAGTAGAACTCCTGGGACACAGCTTGCTGGGTGGGACTGCATTGGCAGCTGCTGGATTTTTCCCTCTCGGGTGTATAAGATTAATGCACACACTGGGGTTTGGGGGAGCTGAGGCAATGGGGGGGCTTTTTTGGGGGCATGTGCAGTTTGAGCAATAAAGATTCAAGACAGGTTTGCACATTGCGAGGGACTCCCTCTGCAATGGGACCAGTGTAACAACAATAAGGGATCATAATTAAAAGATTTATGCAGTTTTGACCATTTATATTTCTTGGTATATATACTATCTTATTAAAACAATTGGCAGTCAATACAATACATTTTGAATTGTACAGTCCTTCCATCCCATTGCTCCACAGGACTTATGTACTGCTTCCTGCAATGCCACACACAGATCAAACACTCTGGGGACAGAGATGTTTCCTTTTCTCTCCTCTTGCATATTGTTTTCTATGTGGTAGAATAAAACCACATTCACAGCCTTGTAATCTTCTTTTAAGGATCATGACAGCGGTCATGAATTTTGCTTGTATTTAGCAAACTCTGCTGTAATGTTTCTCACTGTTGTATGTATGTTTTTAAACCTCCTTTTCCATCTAAAATATTAGAAACCAAATTAGTTTATTCTTGAAAGTTGTCGCATGACTAAAGGATTTTTTGTTTTGTTTTGTTTTTTAAACAGGCCTTATTTGGAGAATCGACTGTCTGCTGCCAGTAACACTTGGAAATAAACTGAAATAACTAGCTACCAGTAATATAAGATATATTATAGTTAAGGATTTCAAATTCGCCAAACACTCTGGCACAGTGCTTAAAAGGAAAAAAAAAAGAATCAAGCTGAGAAGATGTAGTTTTATTTTGATAGAACAACTACTGCCTGGGTTTTTATTAAAGGTTAAAGGTAGGGCTGTTATTTAAGAAGCAGTTTGACTTCTTCCACTATCAGTGAGCTAATAGCACAAGAGTGGCAGAGAAAGTACAAAACTTTCCCAATACAAACATGCTAGCTTGATGTGTTTCCTTACGTGTGAATGAGACATGAGATAGTTGGATATGGTTGGTATATTTGGTGGCAACAGACATTCACATTCACTGCTAGTAAAGACTGTTGAATATCCAACATAAAACTTGTCTCACAGTGGTTCTTGAACAACCCTGAGCTAAAGAATGCTGCAGCAGCAACAACAGGCTAGTTCAACAGCTAACCCAGTAACCACATCCACAGCGGTGAACAGTAACTGCCAGGTCAGGTAGGCTTACTCGTTTTGTTCATTTGTGTCTTGTGTTTGTATGATGTTGGCATGCATTTATTAGCTGAGAAAAAACACTGAGACCGAGAAAGCTTGTTGAGTGGCCACTCGGTGCGTTTGTGTGTTTTGGAGAAATGGCTTTCGAGGAAGCCTGAATAGAGAGTGTGGGATTTTTTGTTTGAATATTTTAAAAATCTAGCTTTCTTTTGTTTGTTTACCCAATCTTACCAACCCCAGCTTTAATTCAGCCTGAATAAACTGCACCTACCAAGAAGTTAGGATGACCACGTGTTACTTGATGCTCCCAGTAACAAATCTTAAGTGGCCTTTTCACCAGAGTTCATCACCCCAGGAGGCACTTCTACCTTCAGGTCCGCCACAGTAGCACTTTCAAATGCAGCTTCCAGACCTCAGCTTAGCTCAGCTGTTCAGGCAATCAGTGCTTTTTCATTTATGAGGAGTGTGGCTGTGCACAAACACATGCTTCTGTACACTGCGAGTGTGTGTACTGTGTGGTATATGAACACTTTGCAGTGTGATGCATATAACATATTAGTGTGACATAAATCCCATGGCCTCAGGTCCAAAGTGAAATAAATAATGGATATACAGGCATGAACTGACTGACATGTCATTGCTGTTTGACTTCTGTATGTGTACTCAGGCCACATATATCTATTTATTCAACTGTATTTTGATTAGGTGAACAAATGTAGAAAGATAAATGCTGAAACAGTTGGGTCTGTCGCATAAGGTGTATATTTTTCCTGGCACTGTGAAGTACTTTATAACACTAATCCTGTCAAGTTTTCATGTGTAAACAGCGTTTGAGATTATGTAAAAACATTTTAGGATTATGTAAAGGAGCAATTAGTCAGAAAAAGCTGCTGGCTCGGCGGCATGCGTGGACACAGCTCAGAGCGGCTGTACTCAACAAGCCCTTTCATCTGGTATTAATTGAGACATTTCATTTAAGTTTCTCTCTTCTCACTTGTAAGTTTGTCTATCTTTCTGGCAGGTGTTGAAAAAGGAGAGCTACTACACATTTTAACGAAGCCATCATGTCTGCCGTGGTCTGTTTGGTGATTCACTCCTTTTACTCCACAGTTTCTCTCTTTATTTGAATTCCTACTGACCTCATGACGTAGTGTGGAATCAGGGTATTAATCGGGACTTAGACCCAGCCTGTTCCCGGCCTCTCATCTTGGGAGTGCCTACAAAGGTGCCCGAGCAGATCAAATCCTGGCTTCATTTCTCCATATGAACTCATTTCCTTGTGGTGGTTCCCGAGTTCATGGCAATGTAACCTGAGGAGGGCCTGGACTGAGGGCCTCCAGGGGATGAAAGCATCAGAAAGCCTGAGAATTAACCCCTCAGGTCAACTGCATTATCCACCTCTATTTATAGTTAAACTTTAATTTTTACCGGGTGAAAAAAGGCAAAAAAACAGGATTACAGAGGTCACAGCAAGAGATTTGCAGTTAATTAAATCAATTGTAGAGATTGACAAAATCTGTGGCTTTTTCCCTTCAATATTCTATCCACTTAGTGACATCTTAATTAGATTACATGACTAAATTTCACAATCAAGTTTTGTTGGAGTGCTTAGGATCTTTCTCTTTTTGGTCTCTGAGATCTGACTGGGAAAAAAAAAACTGTCATGTTTTAAAGATTTCTGCTGATCTCCCACTTTTCTGTCATTTACAGTAGAAGTAGATGATGGCAGCTTTGCTGGAGAGTGTGGGCAGCATGAGCTATAAACAGCCACATCATAGGAAATTCACTGAAATATCTTGAAAGCTGTTCTGGAATAATAAACATAACTTAAAATATTCAAGTTTTAACTGTTTCTCTTTTTTGAACTCCCACTCCACTCCCATTGGGAGGAAGTAGAACAGCCTGACCAGCTATATTACTCAAATCTCAGAATAGAGTGTGTTAGAGTGATAGGAATATCATTTTTTGTTAAATTTGGTTTTATAGGACTGTTATGTGTTGCAAAGACATGCATAAGTGAATAGCTGGATATATGCACTAGTGAGCTAAACACAAGTAAAAGTAAAGGTGTAAACTCTTTATTGGTTTGCATTTCAATGCATATTCCTATTTATTTATTTTTACCATAGATAACTAATAAATGCCAGAAATCCCTGTGATCATCCAATTGCCAGATCACAGATTGTTGAGGTCAAATGACAATTCTAAAATGAGTTGGGGCAACCAATTTGGGTATAAAGTCAGGGTTGCAGTATATACAGTACAGTGTCAGACTAGATTTAGTTGCATGCGTAATGTTTAGCAATCTTTCAAATATGACTTGTTGACTTGTCATAGCAAGAGAAGCACAAGCACAACAAATAACATTAATCATGGCCTTGTTGCATTAAGCTGTACCAGTTAGTCTTGCTAAGGACCCATATGCAGTAACCAGTTATCGGCAGAACAGCATGAAAAACAGCCATCATTAACGTTCTGTGTTACACCTGCATTTGACTGGTTGTAGGAGACAAAGGGCTCAGTCATATTTGTGACAGCTCACAGTATAATGAATGGTTATTGAGTAGAAAATGAAGACCAGGTGACACCTTCATGAGAAGATAGATGATCATCTGTTTGAGCATCATAATGACCGAGTGGTAATTGCTCCAATGGTTTGGTCTTCTCCCTGCATTGCTCCAATATACCCTGTCCCTCTCTCTTACTGCAGTTTGCAGCTGCCCCCAAAAACCCATAGTAATGCAAACCCTGCCGAGAGCACAAAGGGAGCCTGTGTGAGGTGTTCACCTTCCCCCACCACCCACCTCTCTGCTCCCACCCCAGCCAGGCTCTCTCCCCCAGTGTGGCTGATGTGCTCCATTTGCTGGATGATGGACTGAGCGGGACAAGGCAAAAGTTCACACACCTTTCCTGTTCACATGGCAGGGAGGCCGGCTGCTCAGGGGCCACCTCACATGTGCCACTGCTGGCTGCTGGCCCTCCCTCCCTCTTTCACTACAATTTGTCCCCTCATTTAAGGCCAGCCACGCCTCTGTTGTCCTAATGCCATAACTGCTCTGAACTCCACTTCGGCTGCCATTTCCTTTCCAGGGTTGCAGAAAGGAGGGGGAGGTAAAGAGAGAGCAGTTTCTTTGTATAAGGTCAATAGTTACTGCTATATGAACACACAATGAACATACTATGGTTTAGCTAATATACCAAGTTGGCTGGGACAAAAATATTGTGATTGTTGTATTTCTTTTATACCTGTACCTCAACATCCTGTTAAAAAAGTAGATTGCATTTCAGAGGCCACAATTTCCAGGAATAATTTTGATGTGTTCCATACAAAAGTGTGTTTTTGAGTCTTCAGTGTACACTTTGCACGTCTGGGTCAGAGGCTGGGGCAAGAAAAACAAATGGCAGAGCCACCATGCTTCCTCTTTTCCCACAATTCAGCTGTCTCAGTGAAAATGATATGCCAGTGACTGAGCACAATTTGGCATCCCCACCCCCTGCCCTCTTTCACCACCACCACCACCTTCCCTCAGCACACAGACACCCACCCTCTGACCCAAACACATGAACACGCTCCACTTCAGCCCAAAGGAATTCATTTTCTAATTTTCCTTGACTGAGAAAACAATACACATGCCTTAACAATGTTGACATCTCTAATGCCTTAAAACGCAGTAGTAATGGAGCTTTGATTGGTAGTAAGTGGATACAGGATTACAAACACACATAGGGAGCTCCCTCACTGTGCTGTAGTCTTTCAGACCTCCACTAAACAAATGTATTACAGGTAAAATAAAGTGAAATAATGTATTTATTCTTCATTCTAACAAAAAACATTGATGTGAAAAATCCACTTGTTTGTTGAAGTTAAACCAATCCATTGCATATGCAGTGGGAACTGGAGACAACCTTGTATAGTAAAGTATATAAAGTATAATGTAATCCCAATGTGATTTAAGTTTACTTCTTGCTTAGATGAATTGACATAACGATAATGTGTTGTTGTTAGGATTCTAGGTTCACTGTCTTGTGCATTCTCTGTTTGTGGTTATACACTAACTACAGAGTAACACATTTAGACTTTATATGTGATTTATTTCTCTTGCAATAAAGGTCAGACTGACTTGACGCACATGACCGAGGACAACAGCTTGATCTCAGGACACACACAAACTAATCTAACGAATGTAAGATCGTTGATTTTTTATAGTTGGATGATGGGACGGGATTATTTGTCAACAAAGCAATGTTTAAGCATTAAACTTTGTAGTTAATAAACATCAGCTGCTGCCTCCCAGAGCATTTGAATAATTTTGTCCTCCTTCAGCAGCAATTTGTTTCACAAAGAACAAGGTGGAAAAGAATGACTTAAACAGATAAATAGGTTCTCAAAACTGCCACATCTCTCATTAATGATATGCATTTTTTTGTCTATAATATTTGATATTTGATTTTGTTTTTGTTTTTTTTTCCGATACATCAACTTACATTGAGTTCAGTGCATTTCCAGTACTTGTGTTCCTTTTCAGAACTCGCCATTTGGATCTAACTGTAAAAGAATCACCATAAGATGTAAATTAGATTACAATTGGTTGCTGAGTAGATAAACACAATTCACATGGTACTTTTTTATAGTCGTGCTAGAGGAAATTAGTTGACTGATATGAATGATGAGCCCGGTCTCATTTGAGAGTGCTTGCACGTGCTTCGTCATCATCTGTTTTTCATCAGCTTTGTCATCTTTTTTGAGGCTTTGTCTGCCACTACTCCTTCATGTTCAATGTGCTTATCCTGTGCGGGGCCAAAATCCAAGAAAAAATCAAGTGCCTCATTCACAGTTTGTTGCTCGCTCATTGTGGTGTTACCACAAAATGACATGTGAAAAATAGAAAACTCCAAATTGTAGACCAAAGCTATGAAAAACAATCAGAACTGATCAGTGTAGTAACAAGTCATGTTTGAGCTGAATAGAACTAGTCTAATTTGCGAACACCATGCAAGTTGTATTATTAAAATTTAATGCTATCTTTCAAAAAAGTTAAATGATGTAAACATGCAGTTGGGTTTACTTTTATATCCATATGAACAACAACCAGCCTGATTTCTATGAATGTCAGCTGTTAAAGCTGTATCGAGCTGCATGCGAATGTGATCATTATTTCTGCGCACAATGGATTTCAGAAAAATGTCATTCAGTCCGTCCTTACAAAAACGTAATTAAACCTCTTTGCTGAAATTAACAGTATTGCACAATGTAAAGTAATGCGTGTTTGTTTAAAAACTTTAAAACTGCAATAGTCTTAATGAACTAAATCACAACAAGGCATCATTAATGTCCTGTTGTGCAAAGACTACAAAGACCCCTGCCTGCTGTGATGGAAATCACCTCTCTGAGGTTACATTCTACAGGCTCTCCATGACAAGTCCTTGTCTGGCAATATTCATTAACCAGTTTGTCTCCCGTGAAAACCTCTCTCTGTTATAAAGGCTAATTGTTAGCCAAGTTAACGGCAGCAGCAACCTCCCTTTCTCGGCCAGCCGATTTATAGTTGGTCACATTTTTGCTTGAGACAATTTATACCAAAGCACCTGTCACATTCTGCATAATATAGAAACAGTGGTGGTAATACTTTAAGAGCAATTTGACACTTTCATTGCTTTTCCATACCACGCAATACATCAACTAAAACATATATATATATAACATATATATGTATACTAGTTTTTGTTTAGTTAAAGTAAAGAAAATTATTTTGTCAGTATAACTATAGCTTGCTTTGACATTATGTTAATACTCACAAATACATATTTTTGCAATGAACAGTTTAGGAAGAAGCAGACTAAAATGAGCAGGCAGAGGTGTGTTTGTATGTGTGTATCTTACATCCCTGTTGGTTGTAATAGCTGATTGTCAAGTGCTGATAACACAGGCTAATTTTTAAGCAGGCAACCCCTGCTGCCTGAGGTGGATCTTTAGAATCAAGTTCTGTGTTCAGTAAAATTAGTAGCACCGTGACTAGTTTACATATCAGTATTTCATGTCATCTTATCAAGGAAATGGTACATTATGATTTAGATATTATAGACTCAAGACCTTTACTTCCTGGTGCACAAACAGACCAAACATTATTTTGTGACACAAACCGAACATGTTCAGTAATTGAAGGAAGTCTTCAACATTTTGGGAAGTACATTTTTCCTGTTCTCTTGTAGAGAATTAAGTGAAAAGACAAAGAGAAGATACCAGATCTCTACTGTAAATGACGCTAAGCTAGCAGCCAGCTTGCTCAGCTTAGCATAAAGACTGTGAACAGGGGTGAAAGAACTTGCACAGCCCTTTCCATCGTCACAAAATCCACCGACCAGCACTTCTGAAGCTCACTAATTAAAACCACTTATTGTGTTTAATCAGTGCTGTTGGTTGTAGCCTCAGCAAAGTCACAATTCACAAGAAGTGGAGCTATTCCTTCAACCTAATCTTATTTGCTTTATGTGTCTAGTTGCAAAGACATGTCACAAACCACTGAAAATCTTTCTCACTACAGAAGACTTTCGTCTGATCCTTGAGGGATAACATCTCACCCATGTCCATCTCCAATTCCCTGACTTCATTGTGTCCCCCACCGTTTGTGTGTTAACATAAAATCATGTGTTTCTGGCAAACCGACTGAGTGATGCTTGGTTCAGCAGCCGGGAGGTGGCAAGGAAGGCAGTTGAATCCCGGAGACGTTCTAGTTCACTGGCTGCCACACACACACACACACACAAAGACCCGTTCAATCATTCCCATGGTTCTTATTCTGGGCAGCAAGTATGGTGTCTACAGTTTCCCAGGCCCCTCCTAAAAAATGACACATTCTCAGACCAGATGCTTCGGACAGCCAGTACAGAGCTGTGATTATTAGCAGGGCCTTCTTTTTTTGTCCGAGAGAGGGGAAAGGCTATTTTTAAACAACGATGAAAGTTTGAATATCCTTCCACCCCCTGAGCACATCAACGCCGGCCGCCAGATATCGCAGGGTTTCAGCCCAGACAACTGGTGTCTGGAGGGCATGGCTCACGTTCAGGGAAGCGAGACAGCACTGGCAATGCTACATTTACTTTCTCTCACTGCACATAACCCAAACTTAAATGCTAAAAAGGGCTATCGACGAGTGATTGAGAACGCTATAAAGTTTGTCTAGGGCTTCATGAAGGCTTGTGACTGCCCTCTTGTTCCTTTGTTTGGCTGGCAGTGATTGCCAGTGGCATTCCAGGAAGCTATATTTCCCATACATTCCTACATGTTTGGAGGGGGTTTTTGCAGTGTGGGCTGTCAAGAACGACATGAGGATAACAAGCTAGGATTGAGAGCAGAATGAGGGCTGTCAAAGCTCTGCTGTATTAGATCGGATGAAGAAAGGCAAACTCTTACAGACGGGACAAAATAACTTCTGCTGCAAAGAGAAGGCAGGAATCATTTTTTGGCGCTTGCACTCACTTTGAAATGACTTGGAAACCAAAACAATAATGTTTTCATGTGATTCTGCACTGCCTCTCTGATCTGCTTTTCTACTTACAGTTGCTTGTCGTCCTGAAAACAAATGATGGTGCACATGTGCAGCATGGGGAATATGTGTTTGCAAACAACATTATCATGTGTGCTCAAGCTCAATTTTATTCCCATACTTGTGATGTCACAAGGCTGATCAAACTCTCGGGCTGCACATATTTAAAATCCTTTGAGACTTGTGTGCTTTCTGTACAGTAGGGGGAGTGATAGGGATTTAGTTGTGAGGTCAGACAAAGTGCAGTTACTGTGCATCAACTCAATCTATGTCAGGCCTCAAAATGTGCTGTGTCTAGAGGTCCTGGCTGCGGTACAATCAATGCACAGATCACACAGCCTATGTGGCCCACATTAACTCAATTAATAACTTTACATTCTGCAGCAAGCATCTGTAAAATAAGGACTGATGGTCTTTGTAATTCCCTGCTCATATTTTTTTGTCATCTTTCATCAAGAAACAGAAGAAAAACATAAAACTGGGCAATATACCACAAAGATCTCAGGCAGAAGCAACCACAAGTCTAGAGCCTTGCTGCAGTATCAGCTGAGTGAACGTCTAAGACGAGGTTGATGAATAAAGTCATTATCAGTGTCCTGCACCCACAGCATTTGTCAGGATCTCAGCCGCCACCACAGTTGCCAGATACTATTATATCAGCTGTCTGCACACACATATTTTCCTTAAACTGCGCCTCATAAACAAATACAGGTACAGGTTATGCAAATTCTTTTTGCATGCACATGTCGGCAATAAACCTGACATGCTGTATCATTATAGCGATGGCTCTCTGCCAAAAAACTAGTAAGAATTCCTCCTGCTCCTCAGACTTCTGCAGGCGCCAGCCGCCGCTGCACTGGAAATGACTTAGCCAAGGGGAGGAGAGGAGAGAAAGACTATTTTAGGAGTTTGCCTAAAAATATTTCATAAATAATGACAGGAATGAGTGTACAGAGGTCAGTGTGAGTTCATGAGTCACTAATAATGCCTGAGATTGCCAAAGGGCTGGAAAATGTATGTAACGCATAGAGAAATGTGTGTCTTTTGTGCATTTATTGTTCTGTCAATGGGCTAAACGGAAAGAACATCTGACAACTTCTGTCATTCTTTTTTTTTTTTTTGCTTAGGCTCTCTCCATCTCATCCTTCCACTGCTCTTTCCCTCATCTCTCCATCTCTCTAGGGGAGGAAGGTCTAAGAGTTTCTCAGGAATGTTGACTTCTCTGTGCCTTGGTCCCCTGGGGGACGTTGGTAGAGGTCTTGACCCTTCTCCTCCTGTATCCCTGGAGCCTATCAGCTAACTAAGTTAGCATGAGATAACTCCCTGCTCCTTGCCCCCACTGCAGCCTCTTTTCCTTCCCTACATTTTGTTTCCCTCACCCTGGGCTAATATGAGACAGGAGCTTCATTAGAAGTAGGAGAGCATCCATCACGCTACTGTCTAAACTTGGCCTATGGCAAAATTTGTCTGTCCTCGTCACTCACTATATGTGCCCAGACACTGATGAAAATCTCCTTTGCTAATACGTTTCTGGGCAGTAGTGCCAAGCAGACATCTGTTGGCATATGATGATGGTTCAAGTTTCCCTTTCACATTTCAACCAATCAACTTAACTAATGAATGTGTGAAATCTGAGAAATGTAACTGGACTGTATGTGACCACACACACCGAACTCATCAGACTTTAAAAGATATTTGTTTGAAATATAGCATTGTGGAATAACATATAAAATGTGTTATGATGATGTCTTCTCCTGCTGCTGAGAACAGAGCTGACCTCCAGTGTGTTTCCGTCACCCGGAAGAAGCTACTGTTGTGGTGTATACGTCTGTGTGCAGGTACATGGCAATGAAAACTGATAGAAAGTTTAGTTACTTCAAGACTAGCACCAAACAGTTCCAAAATATATTACTCTTTGTCATTAATTACGTATGGTTAAGCATAAATTTGCTTTGTGTAAGTAGCTTGCAGTTTTAAAGTTACAAGATTGTTTGCAGCAAGTTTTTGAATCTGTTATTTTTATGAGAGTGGTCATCTAACTGGCTATTCATTATTCAATCAAATGTTTATTCCTATTCCTACATTTTGCATAAAAAACTGTTCATGATGGATGGTTGAATCATTTCAGTCTGGAAGACTGGATATAAAAAGTAGGAGAGATTTCACAGGCATACTTGCGAACAAACTCATTTTCAGTGGGAATCTCAATTTGAAGACTATCTACCCTACAGGAGACCATATTTGGTGGTGGTGTCCTCATGCCAAAATAGAAACTAAAACTACTTTTTCATAGCATATTTGCTCTAATCGCAAACACAAATTGTCAGACAAATGTCAGTTGAATATAAACAGGCAGGATAAGGAAGAAAAATATTTTTTTGATTCAATTAAAAAAGACTACAGGAAATGATGATGAAATGTTGATCAACAAATTTCCTATAGATATTGAGTAATATTGTTATGAATTTATTGGACACAATCTGATTTCATGATAGCCCTACTTCAGAAATGGCAATTAAAAACCAGCAGTACAGAAGCTCCCCAACCCGTATACGCTTTCACATATTGGGGAACTGACAAGTGAACTTCCATTTTAGCCCTTGGCTCCCCATTCAGACTTTAGCATCTGAGTCACACTGGGCTTTAGATTAGCTCGAATGTGTACCCATCCACATGGGTTCAAGACATTCAGAGCAACGGCACCATGCAACGTAGTTTACAGATCGAACGTCCAAGGAGGAGTGGAGGCTGGGAATGAATAAAACCAAACATCACTGATATTATCCTATACGTAACCAGGAAGCGTTAAAGTTACCAAAATGCCGTTTCTTGTCAACCACGTGTTAGAAAGGCTTTGTGGCACAAAGAGCCTTGTGCGTCTGGTTGAGACATTGAAAGGTGCAAAGCAGATGTATCTGACAACCTTGGATGAGAACTTGTTGGTAATTGTAACTTACAAAGCAGAATCGTTAAACCGAAAAAGACTGATAATATAACCACTGACCTTTAGACCCAAATGCCTGATATAAGCTTTGACCTTTCCTTGTCATGCAGATCATATTTATCAGGTCCATGACTTGAAGATGACTAAGCTGTCTCCTGTTTGTTGTGTATTTTCTCAAGCTTTTCTTATTTCCCTGTAAGGTCAGTAACCCCGCAATTTTCTCCCACACACTGGTGAGTATTGCCTGGCTCTAGCACTGGTCCACCTCTTGTTCTCTTCACCCCTCACATTGCCTGGGGTGCAGCTTGAACTTAGGGACACACTTCATCCCTCAGCGGGAGAACTTGGAACCAGGAGGAAATGGGCTTTTTTCCCAAGGTTGGGACATGCAGTGCTAGAGAAAACATGAGGACTGTCTTAAAAGAGGAAACATGGATATTAAAGAGGCTAAAAAAGAAAAGAGAAATGGTGTTTGATGCTGTTTAAAAAGTGTGTCACCTCAGAAGATGTTTAAGAATGTGTTTAGTAAGGGCTGCATGGACACGGTGTCTTTTTAAAGGCTCAAGGGTAGAGCTGCTCGATGAGAAGGTCAAAGTTTGAATGCGGAGCTTCAAATAAGAGAGGAGACTATGAACTACTAACCTGAAATCTGGATTTGGTTATTCTGTTAGCTCTTTCGTACCATCATTTCTCAGTGTGCTCTTGTTGTGCCCTGCAAAATATGAACCCACAAAATATGGGCTATTATTTATTATTTACGATTTCCATTCTGGAACTGAAAAACAAAGGAAATGGACAAGTCCATACCTTGTTTAAACTGAAATGCACCATTTTCCTCCCCCCTCACTTGAGCCATTTATTGCTCTTCTCTTAAATGGACTAGCTGCCTGCAGACGGATATTACTCATAACTCCAGCCACTGCCAAGTTCTGGTCTGAGGGCCATTAAGGTGTTTAAAGTCAGCCATTCATATTTGTACTGGATCGCCTTTTGTCTATTTTAAATATTCCCCTGAACTTTTTTTTTTTTTAATGAAATACAGCCACAGTGATTAACTGAGAGAGCGCTGCATCGTGCCTTACCACCCTGCAATACTAGGCATCATTCAACACCTTACACATTACACAGTCAAATTACACCTTATTTTCTGGCAGGTATAGCTGGCTATATTTTAATATAAACAAGCTGAATTGAAAATTTGCACAGAAAAGAACTAACAACCAAATCGTCAAAGTCATTTTCCTTTATTTACCATCTCCAGTCTTTGGCTATGGGGCAGCTGCACGAGAGCTGGATTACATACACCTGTTTAAAATAAAGGTGAGTTTCAGTCTGAAAATTAAGAAAACGTTCATCTTGTGTCATTAGTGCAAATTTGACCACCGGACCATGTGTGTTTATTAGCCTAAAATAGTCAAGTCGGTTAGATTTATGACACACACCATAAAGCTAAATTAAAAGTGCAGAATTCTTGTTTGAGTAGAAACATTTTCAACTCACTGGGATGCACCTTCATATCATTTTGCACTAACCACAGGAAATTGACGTGTATTTGTAAATGCTGTTGTCTTTTTTTTTTTTAATCAGACAACATTGAGGAAGTCATGCAAACCTAAACCAGTTCAGTTGTAAGGTATATCCTCATAAAACACAACATACATAAAACAGCCAGCAGGGAGGTAAGATTGAAGCATTAAATCAATCAACATTGTTTCTCTGTCACCTGTTATAACTTCATGCTTTCATAGAATGAGGCTGTGAATGGCCATTGAAAACAACATGTATTACAAAATGTCCATTTCACATTTTTGTGTATTTCTAGCTTTAATTCTATGTAAATGCATGTGGTCCAACCTCAGCCACTTTGGTTTAAAAGGTGGTAAGTAAACATGGCACTCACTGTAATCATATATCCATATATCCTCCTATCTCATGCATAAAGCAGCAGAATATATGTTAAATCCTTAAATAACTAAGACCAAAAGGCTGCAAGTTTCCACTCTAATCACTGAACCAGGTGATTTCACTCAACCGTCCCTGCACTCTGATTGAGAGTGAAATCATCTGTTGTCAGTGGTCAGAATAAAAACCTGCAGACACATGCGACTCGAGGTCACATTGCTACTTCTACTGCTGACACAGCCACAATCATACCTACTGAAACCCTGTCTCAAAAATGAGGAGTTTGTGAAGTCAAAGCCTGTCTCTTAGCTTAAACTCCTTTTTGCTGCTTGAAATAACTCAGTGGTGACACATTGCAGTGGAAGTTCAATAAAGAAGGCTATTCTGCGTGTTTGTGCAGAAAGGCCCCTTGGGGGTGCTTTACCCTGGAAGACTCTTTATATGAGGGAACGGGGAGTCGTCCACACGGCTTGAGTTACCCCAGGCCCCTGTGACCTCAGAGTCACTGGGCTAAATGCAAAAGTGACAATGTGGATAATTGCCCGCTAAAGATAATGGACTGCTGATTGAGATCAATGACTTTCCCAGCACAGAAGTGGTGTAAACTGGTACTGAATGAAGTCAATGCTAAAATGTTTAGAATCACTGAACAATAGGCATCCTGAAGTAATGGAGATGCCCAGTTGACCTGAAATGTGTGGAGAGACAGCTTTGTAAACACCAGTGTCAATCACAGCGCATACACACATTCACACTCTCATGCTTGAGAGCTCACAAACAAGGAGAAAGGCACACATGCACATTCACAAACACAGAGATGAGAGGTGTGTGTAAGGATAGCATGACATAGCTAAGGTTCATTACTATTTCTATATTACAATGGGCTCAGGCCACAACAGAGCAGATCAGTGGGTGATTATGTATGGAAGGTGTATGTTACCTGTCTACTCTAGGTCTGTGTACACCAGTGTTAAGTGTGTCTGTGGTTTAGAAAGTACGCATTTCAGTCACTCTGGGATTTGGGCTTTAATTACTAACCCAGGTTTCCTCCATAAGGCACACAGTGTTCTCACACAGTGGTAGTGGTTATCTTAAGGGAATCTCTGCTGAAGTAAAATGTAATGAATCATGCAAGGCTCCCTTGTTATTTTTAATGTAAAGTAACATGTCACACAGCAAGAGTTTTATTTGTATTTTGCAAAGACAACTGAAATTATTTCACAAAATCCAAATCAGCCAATGGCTAATGGAGGCTCTGATATTTTGAAACCTGGGACACCTTAGAGCTATAATGCAAAGCCATGTTATTGTATTGGGTTACTGACTTTTTAATTGCACACTTTCACAGTTGCACAGGTTTTAAATTTCACACTTTTGTGTTTGGAAAAAAAAAAGAAAGATCATAGATCCAGTCATATAAAAAACACTGAACTGCACTTTAGGCCATCACTGGCTAGCCATATCTTCTAGTTTTGAGAAAACATATCCAAATGTGGCACAGCAGTATCCATCTATCCTAATCACACACTCAAAGCAGAGAGACAACATATAGCCAGTTTCAAACAAAGTAAGTACAAATAGGACTCGACCTTGATTAGGACTAATGTATGGCAGGAAAAGAAGCAGCGACAGACCGAGGCAGTGTTTAGCCTTGGTGGGATGCTGCTGGGGTTTAAGTGAGTGAGGTGGAGCAGGGTGGCTATTGCAATGTTATGGAGCTTTGATGTAAACAAGATGAATATCTGGCATGTTTATTCTTACATTTGGTGCCCATTTGTGAAAAGATTGGTTACAAATTGAAAAATTAAGATCAGGTGCAGAGTCTTGGAGCAATACTCACCTTCCTCAGTGGAAACTTCATACTCAAATGCCTACAGTACATACAATACACACAGGCCCACAGGGACAGCAACTCGCCCCTTTTCTTGTGTCCCCTTCAAGAAGCCTCATCTTAGTTCATCATCAGAGTCTCTGGGATCTTCTGCAGGTCCACAAAGCTCAGCTGTCACTTCCACGTCTCTGTCAGGCTGGGACAAGTTTGCACTGGAGAACTCCTTTTACTTTCACCAGCCAAACGTGTGCCCATAAACTCTCTGTTAATGTATTTTTGTCACATATTTAAGAAAGTCGTAAGAGTATTTATAGAGCGCCCACAGTGAGGAGGGGAGAGGGAGCCCTAACTTGAGTTGCACTGCTGCTACCCTCTGTCCTGAGAGAATAAAGACATCTTGTTTTCATTACTGGGGGGGTCAGGGGTGGGAAGGCTTGGGAGGGGTGGCAGGCAGTAGGAGAGGGAGGACGAGTGAAGGTAGCAGTTTAATGTGCATGTCTGAATGTTTCTGTGTATATGTGTGTACAGACGTGTACAGTAATAGTGTAGTGTGTGTAACTGTCGACAGAACCTTTACCCTTAGCCCTGTGAGGAGATGGTGCAGAGTCTGTGTGGACAAAGACAGAATAAAGAGCTGATGACATCCAGATGACAAACATCCCCTTTCATGCAGAGCTATGTGTAGCCAAAGCTGAGGTTAACTCACATGACATTAATAATCATCTTGACAACTTCCTGTGAAATAGTATGGTAATGTGGTCAACAAGTTTGTAACTTGCCTCTAACAAAGCACAATAAGAAAATGTCTGTATGCACACAGTGTCTATTCACCTGACCTGGCTACCTTCCCACTGCTGTTAGTGAACTACTGACCCCTCTGCAGGCGCTGTTTCTGCAGAGCTGGCTTTCTCCACCATCTATGTGCAAATACACACAAGAACATGTCTGAAATAGGGCAATCATGGGCCAGTTTCTTTTGTGGATTGTCTTTGAGGGACCGAAATCTTGTACCAAAGATTGAACTTTTTTCTCTTGGGCTTTACTGATTTGATTGGCTGGGGCTGGTGACTCTTCCTAGTGGCTTGAAGGGCTTGTACAGCTGAACAATGTGAATTAGCAACAAAACCACTGCATGAATAATCCTTCCATGGCAAAGCTCCTTGTTAGCAGGTGAAAAGAAGCAGCAGGTGATTCCATACGTGTCAGTGTATTTATGTAAGAAACCAGGTTACAATCATCTAGTAGGGGAGACGGGGCATGTTGTCACGCTTTTCACACTCTTTTATGTATCCAGGGATTAATATATCATATATTTAAAAATAGCAAATATTTTTTATGGGGTTAATTGCCCCTGGATTTTGCAACTAATAAAGCAGGAGCAAATGCATTGCTGTGTGTGTGTTTTGTTTTTGTTTTTTTTTTTCATTTTACCTCAAATTCAAAATTAAATTCAGCTAACTTTGATTGTACTTGAATAAATCCTGGAACATGGCCATTAAATCAGTACCAACTACAACTGGAAAATCATTTCAATTAAGCTTTCAAATAAAACCTGTCAAGCTTTCAAACAAAACTCAGACCAGGTGTCAAGCCTCACTAATCAGACTCATCTGAGGTCTTTCTTTTTATACCTGCCTTCTGCTTTTTTGGTGTTTTAGATTGGGTTGCCCTGCATTTCTTTAAAAAGATATGCTTTTTTTTACCTTGTGTACCTTTCCTGGTGTGTCAGTGAAAATAGCAATTTTTCTAATTTTTTTTAATTTTTGGTAGGTGGGCTTGTTTTCTTGGATCAGCCATTTTGAGTATGGACAAATGTGGAGTTGATTGGTGGGTAGAGCTGGCATTACAAGGCATGCGTAAGGTGTTGCTAATGAGCAAGGCTGGCTTTGGCCTGGAATGGCTTGGTTAGTGCTTGTGCCTGAAAGGGCTGGGGCAAGTTGTCACATGTGACAAACTGCCATGTTTGCTAATGTTGGCTATATCTTAAAGTTAGCTCAAAGCAGGACATTAACTGAAGCATAACAAAACACTCAGACAGGATATAACATCAGGTCATGTAAAGGCACAAAACTAGTATTCCACTTTTAAGTAGCACCCTCTTGTTGTACAAGTATTAACAATGTGACAACTTAACCATGTGACAAGTAGTCCTGGTCTCCCCTACTTTAGTAAACTTCACTAATGAAAAAGCCAGTTTCAGTAATTAGGCTAGGAGATTGGCAGAACTCAGAGGTCTCCTTGAGAAAGTAGATTCATTGGCCACATATACACACAACCAAGTTATCCATCCAGTCAACTTTTTCATGTAGTCTCTTGTGTAAATAGATTTCTCAGAGTAACACGATTCCCTGTGTGCACGATCGTAATCTACACCCTCTCCAAACAGGGGGCTTGGCAGCAATAGAAATACTCCAAACAAACTTTGGGGGTAAATTCATTAAATGAATTGATGAGCAGCGGAGATGTTTAACAGTGGGGAATGACTTGTAAAGTGTGAAGATCCTGTAAAAATACCACACACACACACACACACAGAAAGAGAGAGAGAAACAATCACATCCTACCTGAAACACCCTGCTGTTACCAACAACAAGGGAGATAGCACTGTTTCCTCTCCTGTCTGTGGGCTGGGCTTTGTCACTTCACATGTGTGTTTATAAATGCTCGTATCTATTCATGCAGAGGGAGCTGTGAGAAACAAAAATCCCACCTTCTTCCTGAAAATGTTTTTCCTCTGTCATCCCCCGTCACAATATTGATTGTACATCTCCACCATCAGTGTTATCATAATACTGTGCTGTTCATAACACTGTGCACAGTTTTCAATACTGTTTTTTGTCTCTTCAGTAAGATGGAGGATGTGTGTGTAGCTGTGTGGTTTTGAAAGATTGTATATCCAAACTAAACTGCATATAACCTTAATGAAAAAGTGTTAGTTTCACTGACTTAAAGCGGAAGCCAATTTATTGCTTTAGGGAGATGGTCCAAGTGGTGCAGGCAGCATGCACTGCCGTTTTTCAAATGTAACACATCCGTGTCATTTAAATCACTAACTTGGATTACACGTCATAATTCAATTTCTAAATTTTCAGTGCTTTTTTTTTCAGTGGGAATATACTTGTCAAAGCCAGCAGCTTAAAAAAACAACAAGATATCCCAGCTGCAGAAATGAACATTAACTCCAAACCAAAGTTGACAAAGTCTCTTGATTAAAAGGTTTACAGGTACAGTAGTTCCAAAGGCAGCACAACTGGTGTCTCTATCCTCTCAAGGCTCTTTGAACACAGCGGCAAACACATGTAGTGGAAGTGTCGGAAACAGGTGCTTTGTGGCTCAGGCAGCTCTCCCTGTTTGATATCCTTTATAAGAAACAGACGGTAAGTGCCGGGTGTGTCTATAAACACAGCAAGCACAAGCCTGTGGAGACCACTGCATGTCAGTTCCCTTGTGCTATTAGATGGTGAAGGATAGGGCACTTCAACACATTTATTATGACAGAGTTTTGAGCAATAGCTATTAAAATATATCTTACATGAACATGAAATAAATATATGTTTGTTTCTTCCACTTGATTCAATCGCAACAAATTAAATGAATTATAATTAATTCAATTATTGATTTATTTATTCCTTTTTGAAAAATTACCGCAAACAACAAAAGACAAAATTCAAGTGGACCCCACATATCATTTGGGCCTATGATAACATACTCGCACACCTCGGGCAAACTTGACAAAGCAAACAGGCCTTTGTAATTGTCTCTAACTTTACCCTGTCATCTTTAACATTTCCATGATTTCCATTTGATTCTAATGGAGTTATAGTGATAATAAGCAACTTATGCTGGCTGACAAAAATGCCACACAACCCAAACAAAAGCTCACACGTGGATGTTTAAACTGACTGTTAAGCAATGTACAACACACCTTAAACACTCTCATCTGTTCCCATAAGCGACCGTAAAGGACCAATCTCATGTCAGAACATTACTCTTCCACAAAGAGACATCAAGGCTGAATGTGTCACTCCAGCGCTCCTCTGGGAAAAGCAGAGGCCAGAAGTACTGACATACTCCACCTCCCCCCAAATGATGCTGGCACAATAAAAATAAATCGCTTCTGATGATGTGTTAATCCTCTCTGACAAAGCGCCTCGCCTCTGAATTAAGATGTCATTTTTTATCACTAAAGTGACACCTGTTTATAATAGGAGGCCTGGAATGACTTATGTGCCTGTTATTTTTGCCTGTGAGCAGAGAAAGTGAGGGAAACATGGCCTGATACGTGTGGCCTTGTGTTTCACCATCATTAGAGCATGGTTGAAATGAGCTCACAAGGGAGTGCTATGAAATTTTACTAGAGAAATGAATTCATTCGAACAGCTAGAGAGGGATCGCATTAGGCCTATATGTGCAGATACTTCAGTTCCCACACGCTCCCTAAATTCTTTTCATTCCATCTGTCATAATAAAAGCTTATATCAACTCTAAAGCTAAAATTTTATGCATGAGAAATATCCCTTCAATGATTGTACATACCATGCTTCATTTATCAGGACTTGGCTTGGTGAACTCTAACACTACAATACATACACTCTCTCACTAACTAACATTCATACTTGCATAATACACACAGCACACAAGGACTGCTGCCCCCAACGTCATTGAATGATCAGAATCAGCTTCCTGTGTAGCTGAATGCTTTGGCTCTGCTGTCAGACTAAACTGTGGGGGAGTCGGAGCATGCAGTCCAGATGTGAGCCAAGGTGTCCGCCCTCTCAGGCTAATCAGATTGATTATGGGCCGTAATCTGGTGGGCTGGCACTGGCCTATGCACTTCATGAGGCTGAGCAGTGAGAACTCACAAGATGGCTGGGTGTTACACAGTCCAGAGCAGCTTAAGGCCCGCTTGCTCCTCCAGTGCACTGACATGTGAATGGTTAGGTCCTGACTATGGTATTGTGTCTGTTTTAAATCAAAACTGCAGACTAAAAGAGATCCAGTCGCACTGGGCATTCTCACACCGGTTCTAGGCATATTTTTATCCTGTTATTTGATGTAGGCTTAATACTGGAATAATTCTTGCCTTTTCAACTTGACTTCCTTCCATCGGATGAAACTGCCCAAAACTTCAAATCAAAGCAGTCAGCATATAAGAGTGGAGTGGAGCGGAGCTTATAAACAGGCACAGCAACAGGAGGTCTTATTCAGCTCCGGCCTGAATTTCAGACTTTGAATCCAACCCATTGAAATGATTTGAGAGGGATGTGGGAACTGAGATAGTGGTGCTGACAAGCTCACCCAGTGATCAGAAAAGGAAATGCTGCTCTCAATGACCTTACTGTTACCCTTAACATTGGCACATAAGTCTCCTCTTTCTGGTACCGGTCTAGGTCTGAAACATCCAATTCAGTCCCATCCCAGGAACTAGCCTTCCTCTCATTTCCTGTCTGCACAAGAGCCGTCGCCTGTTTAAATTACGCCCCAGTGCCTCCTGAGTTCTCCTGCACATAGCTTCACTCTCTCCTGCTGTCTCTCTGTTTCTCTCTCTCTCTTCATCCCTATTGGCTCCAGCTTCCTCCCAAGCCGTGTTTTTCCTGTAAAGACCACAAGACGTTAACAGGGTCGATTGCTGACTGATTCCTTGCGAGTTCCAGAGAACAGCTGATAAAGAACAAATATTTTTTCCTCGAAAATGACAGGAGGTTTTAAAGGAAAACACTGTGTAACTTGCCAAGATAAGATGAGAAGCCACCCTGATGTTTGTAAAGTGTAAGTGTGAGGTTACAGCCAGTAGCAATGCAGCTTAATTTAGCATAAAGACTGAAAACTGTTAGTCTGTCATTGCCTAAAGGGAATAAAGTCAATGTACCAGCACCATTTGAAACTCAACCATTAACACATTATGTCTTGTTTGCGTGAAGAGTGTAAAAAAATGTTGCTTTTAGAAATGTTGCTTTTTGTATGCATTAAATTTATGAAGTGACAGAGTTAGAGCCAGCTAGCTGTTGTCCCTTGTTCCCATCATTATGCTAAGCATACAATCATACAGACATGAGAGTGTCATCAATCTTCTCATCTAACTCAAGAGGGTGAATAAGCATTTTTCTCAAAAAGTCAGTCTAGTTTAGGCCTCACCGATTTTATAAAACATGAATAAAGAAAATGGAACTTGAAATTTTCCATGAATAATATGTTACTCACTGATCAGTCATGGCCAAGATGACCGGTTGCCAAGAATATCAGCTTTGCACATTCTAAGGTTAGAATGGCAGTAAGGGGTAACTGTGTGACTTACATTCTGCAGGCCCAAAAGAGTGCTTGTCCCTATGGCAAACTGCATGCAATTGAAGTCAGAGTTCATTTATACGCCCATAACAGAAATGCTCTCCTCTGTCTGACCTGGTCCAGCCAACCTCCCCTGGGATCCTTATTAAAATGTCATGACCTAAAGCTTTTTGTGCAGCCATTGTCTTCACCTTTCAGCGGTCCCTCAACAGAAACAACACTACATAAACAAGGTGAACCATATGAAAAATAATCAACAACGTGGCTATAAAAAGGTCAATTTTGGAAAGTGTGAAGAGATACTGGTGAAAACCCGACGCACTCATTACCTCCATGTTTTGACCGCACGTCTCTGAGCGCAGATGTTATCACACAGTTTCGCGCACATGCCGCAGCCTCTGTGAGATGGACATTGTTACTCTAACAAGGAATGATGTGGCTTTTAATGAAAGTACGAGAGTTCCTTAAGTCCAGACTATATGGCTAATTCCCAGGAAGGCAGTTAAAAGTGAATTTATAGTACTCGTTTACATTTCTATGCATGTTCCAGAGAAATCAGGGAATTATAAACCACGGGTCTATTTTTCTCCTCTCTGAGTATGCATAAATGTGGAGGAAAAATGCAGCCAGTGTTTTACGTCTCCCCCATTGCTCTGACTACACTCTGCGGACGCTGAGGGGAGGGTGTTCTACATCGCTGCTTTTCTCTACACATATAGCCTCTGCAGTGATCCTACACACACACACACATATGTGAGACATAATGTGCTGCATAACAGTCACTTCAGATTCAACACCACAGTGCCTCCTCTGCTGCCTTGCTAACCCGTATAAAAATATAATTTGTCGAACATACTGTAAAGTTTATGTCTGAAAGTCATGATATTTTGCATAACCAGTGTATTCAAAGTGGATTTATGTGCACATGTGTATATATATTTGCCTCCACAAATTGTTGTACGTGCATACAAGCTTGAGAAACACACGGGTGGAGGTGGAGTTTTAGATGGATGGTGATGTGTGGGATTTTCTAGTAGTTTAGTCTCAGCAAAGAAACAGCACATTAGTTGAGGAGTAGATAGACGGTTTTCCCCGCATAGCATTTGTCAGAGACCCCACCCTGGTCCAGCCAAGTTTGTTGGTCAAACCACCCACTGTCTGTGGCCCACTCACCGGTCTGGCACGGTCAAGATGACCAGTTGCCAACAATATCAGCTTTGCGCATGTTGAAGCTTCAAGTGGCAGCAAGGGTAACTGTGTGAACATACTTTTGCCCCTGGGTGATGGAAATTGTGTAACATGATGTCAGTAAATTGCGCCCATCTCGCCCCTGTGTGCTGTATAATGTTAGTGAGTTCAACTTTCTCTCAACAGCATGCTGCTGTTTAGGGATTTAAATGGGGTGAAGTTTGATTAAATGTTAAAAGGTAATTTTCTGTATAATGGTACTCATGGGTATCATTACAGAAAAAAAACCTACCTACCAACCTACCTGTTACAGAAGCAGTTCTTAAACTCATTGCTGTGCCATATCCTATATCACACCCTTTATCTTCAGAAATCTCAACTTTCACTTTAAACTCACTTCTTCACTCGTCATGCCTGTAATCCATGATAACAACCACTTGTCACTGGCTAGCTGACAAGGAAATAGGGACATTCAACTGAACTTTGATAAGTCAGAGACATTAGTTGTGTCAATGGAGGAATACCATTAAAGTGGTCTGGGAAATTAAAAGCTAACAGGATTACATAACATTAATCATGGTCTTGTTTTAATACAGCACATGCTGAAAATGACTTGAAGGAAGAGACACAACATGTTTACTTCAATAGCATTTATTTGAAACCATGATTGTCAATTTAACCAAGGTGCTTTTGTTGTCTAAACATTACTGCAGGTGGAAAAGTGCACCACCACCATGTCCGTTCAACATGTATACAGTACAAAAATGGAGCAATACCAAATAATACAAAAAAAATTGCCTGTGAACTTAATTGAAAACAGCAACTTTATTTCTCACCACAGCATAAGTGAGTGAGCAAATTAGTGCTGTTAAATGTAATATTCAGGGTTGAATAAATACGTTTCCTCTTCATACTGTGAAAAAATGTAATCTAGGCAGAATTATGTTTTCAAGTGCAAATAGTGTGATTTTGAGGTGATTTTACTGGCTTGCTTTTTAACTGCACATTCATACACAATTTTTACAGCACTCTGTGTAATTTTCAGTGCTCCCAAAGCAAAAAAAAAGCAGCAGAGTAATGTGTTTTATAAACTGAGCAACACTGAGTAATTTTATCATAACATGAAATTACACAGGGTATAATATTCCATATCACTGTGATCAGATGACAGCCATATGAGAATCACTCTGTATGCTGTTGTCTCTACAGATAGGCCAAGAATTCAATTACCAAACCTCAACGTATCATTATACTGTTGTTCGGCAGTGTCTCCACAGTGTGCATGTACAAAGACTGTAGCGATGCAGGTCTTTTCACCACAGAGAACAGACAGCCTGACATGGTGGCCAATAAAATCAAAAGTACAACAACCCCTGTTGGGTTTCATGGTCACATTTGACATCAATCACTGACGTCCAGGGTCAGCAGTGCAGTTTTGTCCACGGGACTCCTCTGATCACTCCCTCACACTCCTCACCAAAACAGGCCTCTACATCAATACTACGCTGGGAGGGCACTTACTGGACATGAGGTCGTTATTGCCAGAAGAAAAAAAAAATATCTTCAAGCAGTAATACTGCTGGAGGTCTCTTTAACAGCGTTCCTCAGTCTATAAGCAGCAAAAGGGCAAAACCTGTGAGTGGGCTTTTTTCTCAGAAGAAAGGGAGAAAATTGTGTTGACTTTGGAGTCTCCCTTGTTTCTCTTCATCACAGGAGTGAGGGGTCCAGTGACTTTTATAGGGTATAAGGCTGACATTTTGATTTCGGCAATGTACTTTTGACTTTGATGTCAACCCCTGCAATTTTCCTTGCAAAAAAAGTTGTGACACGTCAGGGTGGTATGTGCAATATTTACTGTATATCCCTCATTGTACGTTACTCTTAGCCCTGAGAGACTACTTAAAAGTGAGAGATTAGAAGAAATGATCAATCACAGAAGCTCCTAAGACACACATTGTATTGTGTTCACACCCCAACTTGTCTTCCACTCCCTTCCTTGGCCTCTTAGCAATGTAGTCCATGAACAACTTTCTGAATTCTCTCAGTGGTTTAAGATACATTAAAGTTGTTTTGCCTGCAGTCAAGTTCTCTGGTCATGTCCAACAAAGTACATGGGGAATTCCCTGCATGCACTGTAAGAGTACAGCAACAAAATGGCTATGTGTCTCAATCAACCAAAACAAAAATAAGCATACACTCTGCTGCTTGATCTTGAATTTGAAAGTTAGACTGCAAAATGTTCACTGTCAAACATTAAATGTTCTTGCATGGTATCATAAAACCAGCTACGGTTACTCATTTATATACAAGATTAATTCAGATCTGACATGTCATGCTCTGGTGCCAAAATTCTGAAGCCAAACTGTGCCCATGTGTTTTTGTTTTTCTTTTCTTGTGCATGTGAAAGACCATTTGGAAGCAATTTTTCTTTGTTAATATGAGTATTATTTTAATTGTAGTAATTATAGGTTAAACTGTTCGACCATTCGCAAGGTGCTCACCAGCTTTAGACGAGACGACAGCTTGACCCCTTCCACTCCATTTCACCTCTCCTTTGCTACTTATTTTCCCTAAAAATAGACATTCAAAATAAAGATGACAAAATTTTACATTATTTTTGTGCAGTTGTTATGATATAAGGTGAGTTCAACTTTTGCTTTTGTAATGAACCTTTCTGTGAGAATTGTATGCTTTGTGTTGGGTGCATGAATGATTGTTGCCTAAATAAAATTTTATATTCATCTGCCCACATTTGGACTTGTTCCACTGGAACATAGCTTAGCTTTGACATATGTTGCACTGTGACAAATCAGCAAATGATGGGCAGCAAAAACTTTTTGGGAGTTCAATTGTTTGCTGGCTAACCTCTTTGCGGTTTCCTCTTTCTGTAACCCCTAAATCACAAGAGAGATATAGTAGTCCAGCATAGAGTCTGGTAAAATCTAACCTTCAGCAGACCTTAGCCGTGGGTGGTTCAACATATTTCACTTACATGAAGCCTTGTTAAAACTCAATTATGTAAAAGACTTGGCTGGTTTAAGTGAAATCATGTATTTTTTTAAAAACAAATTCACCCTTTTTATGAAAATAGTCTTCTTTTCTGTTTGTCCTCGCTACCAGAGAGGTGTATGAAACAGAAAGCAAATTCTTCATTTGCTCGAAGCAGCTCTGGAGGCTCATAAGGCCCTTTAAAGAAGGATTTTTAAGAGAACAGTTTATATAAACTGTATTATGGATTTTGTGAGAAAGTGAAAGTGGTAATTGTCCACATTCCAACAGTTTCAATACATAAACTATGGGACCATCAGCCGTGAACAACCCAGCTGCTAGCAATTTGTGTGGCAGATAATAATCAGGCTACATGCAAAGCAGCGTTCCTCTGTCAGGCATTAAGGCTGTGGCCCATGCTGTACGGGATTTGAGACATTTAAAGGAATGGTTGGTTTAGTTTAAATAACCTTGGACAAGAGGGATAAACTAGACCTGCTCTGGCCACATTAACAATCTCACTCCATGAGCAATCCAGATCATTTATCAAGATGAACCAAAGCATCAGTGCACTCATACTGTAGTCTACACAAAAAACACATGTGGCATATCATGTATTCTACAGTCAGTTTTCAAAGGCGAGCAGAGAAGATAATTTAGAAATGATCTGAAACCAATAAACAAGACTTTTATAGGCTTTTTATAGAACTGCTTGCTTGTCAGCTCCAATGTTAACAGACATTGTTATAGATTGCTTTCCAGAAAGAGCAGTGCTTAAAGGGAGCAAGCAATTTATTGCAGAGAGACACTCCTACAAAACCCAAGTGTAAACATAATAATAACACAAACACGTTTAATGACAAGGTCTCAAAAGAAACTATGGCAAAAATCTAAATGTCTTCACCATGTGCAGACACAAGCAGCAACTGCAGTGTCCTCCTGGTTGATATATGCCCTCCCTCCCCAAAGCCCTGCAGGGGCCTCCTGGGCACATGGTCACCTCATAAACAGCTGGCCGTGATATTTGATTGGTTGTCAGGCAGGACTCATAGATTGTATTGTATGGCTTTTCATTGCTGCTCTACTATTATGTGAATGATCTAGTTTGGGGAATCATGGGAAAAAGGAGCCAATGAAGTAAGGTAACAAAATGTTACACCTCCTTAGAACTTACATTTTAATATTTTCAAATCACAAGTGAAAGATGACAGGATAATTTCTTGCACAAATAGGTGCACATAAAATTTTATTGAAGTCAATCATTCCTCCTGTCTGTGTAAATTGACACATGGTTGTCAAGAAGCAGCCAGCACCATCTGATACACAGGGAGATGTATCGGGTCAACATGGAGCTGCCACTGATATGGGGTTTTTTTACCCACCGCTTCAGCGCTGCCCCAACAGGTGCTGCTTCAGTTGGAGAGATTAGGTGATCAGTGTCCTCAAATTCCTCCCCACTTGGAATGCCGTACATGCAGAGGAGGGCAGGCCTTTCCTGGCTTCCTGAGGGGAGGTTAAGGTAAAGTGGGCAGCTGGATGAAAGGGTGAGGGTGACATGTTGGAAAAGAACGACAATCTTTCAATCCATAGTGTGAGCCTAGGCTAGAATGGGTTACTCGATCAATCAATGCTAAGTAAAATCAATTAGCAACTCTCGCAGAATCATTTTCTATAAATGTCCTTGTCTGGCAATAATGTTGCCAGTACCTCACTACATAAAGGACTTCTTGTTTAGTGTCTATGCTTCTTGCATAGACACTAAACTTTGACACTGGACTAAATGGTGACCTACTGAATTCTCAATAGGAACATAATCCCCTTGTATACTGGGCTGCTGGTTGTGTTGTCTTTGTCTACAGTAGAAGAAGCAGAGGCGAGTATTACTATGTCAACACCGCTGTCAACAGCTCTGTTGGCCTTTAATGCATCTTCTCTTTTATGTTTCAAATTTTGCATGTACATTTGGATTTTCTTTTTTGTTTTTTGGCACAAATTTGAAGTGCAGGTGGTGGGAAATCTACGTAAAATAACAGCTCAAGCATCAATATGATGCTTAGTTTAGGATAGAAATTTAAATACTGAATAAAAGGATATGGTGGTGATGAAGTCTGGCCGTCAGTGGGATTGAGCATGGAGACAGTGATAATACAGTGAGGGTACTGGAGGGTCGTGTGGAGATGGAGTTGTAGGCTGGGTAATGGGAGGTCACACATGCTTTGTGTCCCCCAGGGAGTCATGCGGGATGAGACAAGAGTGGTGCCTGCGTTTGAGGTGCAGCTCCTGGGCGCCACACAGATGAGCTCATGAAATGCTATGCTGTCCGCCTAGTCGGGGTGGGGGCGTGGAGGGTGAGAGTAGAGGGCATCCCTGCTATCAATCACACTGGTTGGAGAAGGGACCCACTTCTCCTAGATCAGTCTGACAGGCAGGAGGGACATGGAGCCAAGGCCACATTAAAGGCATTGAGTGTCCCCCCCCTCAGCATGAGAGGGTGGGGATGGAGTCAAAGGAGAGAGGCTGAGGGGATAACAACCAGGAGGTGTGGTGCCAAGTAACTGGAGAGGTGTAGCTGAGCGTGGAGACAAAGTGTGGAGTCGAGACAGGGGCATGGGAGGGACACTTCTGATGGAGAGCGGCCTGTGAAACTTGAAGACACAGGCAAAGATGGAAAGAGAGAGACATAGTCAGAACCCCGGCTCACGACTCAAAACTTAAGTCCATGAACTCATCACCTTTTGGTCACATGTTGTATGACTTGGACAAGAATGCTTTCTTAAATGTAACCACGCTTACTCAAAGCCTGGAGTCAGTCCGGAGCAGTTTCAGGGCCCCCGTTACGTGTTCTGAGCAGGAGCGTGATCCACCCCTATGTGCTGGCAGCAGTAACAGACTCTGGGTGAAATGGTCTGCCGGCACACAGGCTCACGCTCAGGGTATCTGGTGTTGACAGACAGGCAGCAGACACACCAGGTACTAGTCAAAGTCCATCAAGAGGCAGCTCTGAAAATTCATTCACATACAGACAAGTCTTACAATGTGGAGAGTGAACACTGGAACTACTCTGAGCATGAACATTTACTAGTATGGCAGGTTATTTTCAAAAATTTATTTCACAAAGAATCAAAAGAATTACTGGAGAAATAATGCTGTGATGGAAATTTTGTGATTGCTCATAAATATGTGCTTATAAGATTACAATATATTGCTCATAATATTAGGCAAGCTTATCACTCACATGTTGCCAATAAACAAAGTTTGTCATTTGAAACATAAATGCAAAAACTTCTGCATAATTGACTACATGTGCTGCTAGCTGGGTGTAACTTAATTTGTTCATGGAATGAGTCCAGTGAGTGAAACAGCAACAGATGGATATGAATAAACAATAACTAAATTTATTGATGTATCTTTTAGTGTTTACTTCTTGTATAATTCACCAATTGTTTTAATCTGACAAACTTGAACACATTTCACAACCATAAGGAGCAGAGAACAGAAAAAGTAACATATTAAGTGGCATGTTAAATAAATACTTAATTAATAAAAATAGACACTATACGTATGATGTCACTTACCATTTTAAAGGAATGATATATTCACAACAAGACCTTTTTTTTAAAAAAATTATGAACTAAGGAAGATTAGCTAAATTTCTACACATTAATTGTAGAATGAATTGTACATTTCTCACCAACCTTTGCTCAAATCTGTCTTCCAATTTCAGTACACATGCTTTTCTTTACAAACCAGCATTTAAAAAAATAAATATTAAATAAAAAAGTGTTAGTCACACTCCTCCCCTCTCACATGTAGATATGCTGTCCCGGCGCAGATTGTACGGTAACCCTTGTACCGCTTTTTTTAAAGGGAGCACCTGTGACACATAAATCTGTAACAAACTCCAAGACTAGTATGTTACATTTCTAATAAGCGTCACCAAACAGGGGAGGGGGGTAAGTGAAAAAGAATGGCTACTGTATGCACTTGTAATAAGAGCCAGCTGTGGCTGGCCATGTGGGCTCTGTGCCGGGAGCGTGTTGCTGGAAGATTTTTTGCCAGAGAGAAGCTGGCAAGCACATCATAAATGCAGCCTGCTGGATATGATCGCTTTTTTGAGGAGGCCCCGAAACAAGCAAGTTGTCTTTTAGTTTACTGCACGCGATCACTCAAACGGATTTCTCTGTCTAAGTAAGAAACCAAACCTTGTCTAATCTCAAGTCCTCAAGTCATCTCGGGTATTATGCAGCTTTGTCCACCTGACACTTCTGACAGTGAAAACAACCTGTCATAGTGAACCTTTGATGGTATGATGGTATTTCACAACAAAAATGCATGTATATCTGGACAATGTTGGCCCAGTGTTGGTATGCTCCTCTCTCTTTGTTAAAAATACATGATTGGAAATAGAAGTATAGAAATATGATATAAAAACACCACAGATTTATACTGGATGAAGTATAATTCAAGTTTGAGCCCCGTCACCTCGGTATTCTGATGCAACAGGTTGCTGGGAGTTGCTCCAAAAAGCAACCAGACAGACCCCATAATAATTCTGGGAAATGGGGTGGCATTTCACAGTGTTAAACTTGTCCCAAAAGTATTTGTCTGTGTCCTCTGCTTAAATAATTAAAGCAGTGAGGGTCTGAAATGCCGTCCTATTATTTTCTTCTTTTCTCTCAGCACCACATGCAAACATGTGAAACAGTGTGTAGGTATGAAAAAGAGAAGTAAAAAAGAAACATTCCTGTCTTAACAATCACTGTAAGCACTACATCATGTTTATTAAGGGTACTAAATCAGAGTCTGTGCCGTGGAGGGTAGCTACAATACTCCTGAGGAGCCTCCAGAATGAGTCCACCTGGGTGAGCGCAACATTGCACATTTGGAGGATGTAATAGGAGGGGTGGGAGTTTTAAAATCTTTTCTGTCTTTCCTCCTTTCTCCTTTTATAATTCCTCTGTCTCTCCCTTAGTCAAAAACACGTTCATTTTAGGAATCCCTGAGAGTAAGCAAGATGAAAAGACATAAATAGCCACAGCCTCTTGTTCATTTTATCACACTTATGTCTACTTTTACCTTCCGGCTAGTATAATTTTTATTTATTTAATTTTTTTTTGGTAATACATTATGAAAAATTAGAGTTAGTGGGGAAAACGGGTAAATGTGAGAAAAAGCCAGAGGACCAAAACTGTCCCCTTTCTAAAAATTCTACCTCCACAACAAGTGTCTCTCTTTCCATTTCCCTTCTCTCTCATCCACAGCTGTAGACCTCCAGGGCCCCCCGCTCTCTGTGTGGGCTGCGGGCTGCGCCCAGGACCCAGGCAGCCAGGGACGAAGTGGTAAATTCACATACATGCCCTTCTAGCCCTGCGCTTCCTGCTCTCCGGCAACTCCATTGGCCCCTGCATTTGTAATTACCACTGTAAGCACATGCACTCTCCCTTAGCTACAAATTGCTGATAAGCTGCTTTTCTAAAACACAGTCCTGTTCTACCAGTCATTAGCAACATGATCTCATGGCGTATGCCGGCCCTGGTGCCTGTGAAAACACAAGCTCCAAGTCAGGGATACTTCATGATGGTTGGAATGTTTGAAATAAAAAAGGTTGCTTTCTTTGTCCAGTCAGATACACAGTAGTTAATATTGCTGGCACAAATGACTTATGTTCAGCTTTGACTGGTATTGATTTGTATTGGTGTTACCATTTTCAGGTTTGACCTAAATTGAAAACAGAATCCCATAAAATCCCTATTGGTATCATGTCTATCATAAACTGAAGCCTGTTAACTGATATGCTTGTTGCCATTTAAGACCCAACCCGCCTTAACAAGCATGCCCTCAGAACTGAACATCTAGATGAATCCTCAGTGATGGGTTCTAACATAAGCAACTAATCAGATCAGTTTCATTGAGATCAAACTTTGTTTTTCAAAAAGAATCTTGGAAACAAGAATTAGTCTTAGCCAGACAACCATACAAACTTGCAAACAGAGGCACCAGATCTCAAAAAATTAGAGGAAAAATGTTAAATTCTCAATGAGGGAAGCACTTGAGTGCAGTTTACAGTTCACTCCATTTAAAAGGTGCACAGTACCTGAGACCAGTTTTGATCAGGTTAGTGTGTATATATGACCTTTGTCATATGCGTACATATTCCTGTATCTCTTTTCTGTAGTCTAAATAAGTCTATGATTAATGAAAACTGTAATGGGACGAGAACTGACCCCTGTGCACCCCATTATTAAGGGGGAGAGGACTTCCGCCCAAACCCTGAGGCTGACTTATACACGTACCCAACCTCAGCACATAACCTCTGAACATTTGCTTTTCTCTTTGACTACGAATGGAATTTAAGGATGTTAAACTCGTGTATATTTGGATGTAACAGCAAGTGGAAAAATCTTTCAGCATAGGAGGTTTGTTTTTCATATGTGCACCTTCCAGTTAGCTTCATAATATCCAGGTGCACCTGATCTTTCCTCTCTGAATGAAAGCAGTAATGGTTTTTTATTTGAGGTTTTGTGACAGTATGCTCGTGTTGGAGTTTGTTTTAAATGGCCTTAATACCACTGCACGCAAAGTGCAGTTTGAAGTATCAGAAAGCTCTGACAGATTGGGGAGTTTTGTGGCCAAAGACCACATTCAGAGATCGATGTGATGAAGTATGCCTCAACGTGAATATGGGCAGGATTTAAAGGATCTGCGAGTTCACTTCAGCATCTTCTTCACACTTCTAACACTGGTCAACTGCTTTCAGGAAGCAGTGAGGAATAACTTTTAGGAAAAATTCTCAAGCATAAAGTACAAATGATGAAGCTAAATTAAAATATCCAATGTTTTCCTGCAAAACATCATATGAACTATTGCACTTGAAGCATGTCTCTGCCTTCACAAGAGATGGGTGGGGGGAGGTGAAAGGTCCAAAGGAGATGGGGCGAGGCAAGGACCTGCATGTAAGGCCTCCAGGCCGAGGGATGCTGAGTAGTCTTCACCCGGGCAAAGGTTCACTCCGATCATCTGGGCCAATCTGTTCCAGACGTGGTAAATGACACATTATTGGATCCAGACCTGACAAGGGCTTTGTGTATATTACATTACCAGACACCAGGCTCACTTAAGCTTCATTACCTACATCCCTCCTCCCCACCAAGAAAGAGAAAGAGGAGAGTGAGAGGGGAAGGGAAAGGGCAACTTAGATCTTACCCCAAGCCATGCACAGAGAGAGCTTTTTCCTCCAGGTCAGGCCGATACTCTGCAGTCAGCTCGCCATCACACAGCTTTCTTTCTCCCTCTCTTTTCCTCCTCTTTCTTCTCCCTGCGTTCTGCGCTGGGAACCTGTTAAATATAACAACACTAGAATCCACCCTGGAACACCCAAGACGATTCTGCCCGCAGGGATTTTTGGGGAGATATTAGAAACACACCAGAGAGGTCACCCCACCCTCCTCTCTTCCCACACCGAGGAACTAACGGCGTGGGTTGTTTTAAGAATTGTGCAGTAGTATGGAATCCGTTTTTTTTTTTTGTCAGGCTTGTTGGTGACATTGAGTCAATGCCCCGCTGTGAGCAACTACAAGTAATAACTGATTTGAATGAGGCACGTTTGTGACTAATTGGTGGACAAAACCCTCACATCTGCCCTTAAATTAAAGATTGACTCCCTAAACTTGAATTAAAGCCCTCGAGACAGTGAAGCTACTGAAGCAGCAACACTCAGAATAACGTCTTAACTACAGCATGTTATGGTGGGAGGTTTCCTGTGGCTTGGATGCCTCAAGGTGGGATATGTGCCATAAGCAGTTGGTGGATTTGGCTAAACCTTCCTTTATTTGGATGACATACACACGAACACCCATACCACGAATTTCTGGCAGGGACCACTTGCTCAAGTTTCCATTCGTCACTTCTTAAACTACAGACAGGTGTTTGACTTTAAGAGAGAGCATCTGTAAGAGTGTGTGTATATCCATAAGTGCTTGTATATGACACTGCTCAGGTATACATTCCACAGTGCAGTCTGTAGGCTCGGATTCCTTATTTAACACATGGGCTGCAATTTAAACCTGTAATTCCATACAGACGCGATTCTAATAAAATGATTTTGTGCCATGTGGCCAGACCCGTTGCCTTGGTACTTCTACCAATGTCGAATAGATTACCTATGATGATTTACAGCCTACAGCACACAGACCGCCACAGCCTCTTGACCTCCACCCACAGAGAGCTTAATCACATAACAAATGGATCTATTTTCTGAACAGCAAGAATCTGAATGACAATCACCTTCCACGGTTTCTCCGTTGCATCACCTGCCAGGGTGCCAAGGACAGGGGACGCTGCAACAGAAGTCACACTAAAGATATATGTGTGCCTCCTGGAATGATAACCGAAATGTGCACTCACAAGCGTCAGTTAAGATATATGTGCCACAAGGATTACTGTTACACTAAGAGGCCCACAGCTGTAGTTTCTTCAGTAGCCAGCAAGAAGTCGCAAAACCACATTATGTATGGTTTGCCATATGTAACATGAAATAATAACAGCTGCACCATGTAGGACCTTAAAAAGGATGATGTTTTTATTATTTTTGTGCTTACACCACTTTGGTTCACTTAGTTTTTTTTATGTGATAACTGGGTCTTAGGGAGAATATATAAAGCAATGAATAGAGAGCTAAAGAGTGCAGCACACGAAGACATTCAACATATAAAGGAGTCATACACACATTTTAGCATGGCGTGCCTTTCAGCACTGAAAAATACTCGGGATGTATATTTATCAACCTCAACTTTTTCAATCGTCACTTTCTACGTGACATCACATATTTCTGTTTTCCTGTGTCTCTCATTCATCGCTCTGCCTTCTTGTTTGTTTAAACTCTGTTCATTACAACCCACTGGTTGTAAGGGTCACTTTGATGCCAAGAAATGTGAATACACGACGGTAAGTTTGCAATTTTGTTAACAGTATTGAAGAAAGAACTTTGGCAGACTAGTTTTTTCTTACTCTGAAAGTCTGAGACAATGTAGTGCTTTAATTTTTTACAAGAGTCTCTACCATTACAAGCCATGTTATTAACAATGGGACAATGCTGCCTGATTTAAAAAAAAAGCAATTAACAAAAGGTGATATTTTTATTATACTAATGCTGATTTTATCTGTTGCAAAAGATGCATGTTTCTTTATCAGTGACTTGTTTAAATGTAATGACAGACTAACAGAACTACTAAAAAAATGTCTGTTATTCTGCCCTTCACACGTGTGTGTGCGTGTGTGTGTGTGTGTGTGTGTGTGTGTGTGAGGTTAGATGGTCATGGAAGGCAGCTCGAGCTACACTGTTCCAGCTCATTAGCTGTGATTAATCGGCATGTGAGCTTTCCCATGGTCCCCTTTGCCTGGTGGAGACAGAGCTCACCTTGGAGGGCACAGGGAGTCCAGGCATCAAACCATCACTGTTAACACTCTGCCACATGTAAGAATGACTTGCATACACTAAACTTTATTTACATTTTCGCTACTTACATTTGCTTACATTTGCACTATTTCTGTAGACATGGAGGAATTTTCTATTTATTTGTATATTTTATAAAATGTATTTTATTTTATATTAATGTTAATGTTTACTGTCAGATTCAGTCATGTTTGCTGACACAACTAAGAACTAATTTAAATTAAAAAATGAATTAAAGGCTGTGGATTGTAGATTATAGTGTATGTGTTTAGATAAAAATTAAATCATAAGAAAAGTGAATGATTATTTTATCCACAATTCATTGGATATCTCACAAGAAACACTGTGCACGTTTAGGATAATACATGCTGTACATATTCTAAATTTAATTTATGACTGATGGTCATGTATTTGAAAATCAGGCTGAAAAAGGTTATGGGATTCAGAGGTTTGGGAGAGAATGAGAGATAACAAGAAGAAGAAAAAGAGATCATAAAGTGTATTAAACCTGATAAAATGTAAAGATGCAAAATACAGTGTGGCAGTATAACACTTAGCATTTGTAACAGTTTATGGAAGTGTGTTTGTTAGTTAGTTAGTTATATTTTATTTCTGCGTCATGTCAAACATCTGGTCAATCCCACATGTGATTATAAAACTCCTCTAACAAAACATGCATCATCTGGCAATGCATAAATAAGAACAAAGCAGTTACTATCCAACATTAGAAGCATTTAAATATGTTCTCAAGTAACATTTTATCAAACGACTTATTTTATCTTATTTGAATCTAAGTGAAATCACCATCAAAAACCCGATTTCCAACAAAAATGTTACACAACAAACTAAGCAACCTACCTGAGGAATTTTGTTCACACACAAATATACATTGATGTAGGTCTCCTCAATTAAGATAAAATACACACGGTGAAGCCTTTGCTTTTTTTCACTCATTGAGGAAATATGCTCTCTAATCCGCTGATATAAGAACCATCTGTGTAAATTCATGCCCACACAGGATGGACACTTGCCGGCTGCAGTGTACTGTATCTGTTGTGCGCTGCAGTGATGAACTCGCAGTGATTGGCTCAAGACTTTCAAAGGGGGGGATCTGTCTCATCTTCATTCTTGCTCCTTATACTTCTCCCTCAGATAAATAAGTCTTGTTTCTGTTGGGTCCCTCGCCCGCCCACACACACACTCACTGACGTAACGGGGATTTATTCTCAAATGTGTAAGTGGAGGAGTCACATGTTTTATACCGGAGTTATAAAAAGCTCTGTTATCTATTAAGCACAATCACAGTGGCTAATGGCACGTTAATCCATCTCGAAGAAACAAAGCTACGGCACAGATCAGTGTGCTGTCAGTGTTGTCATGTTGAAGATTATATCCTGCATCAGGAAACAATGTTTTCTTCATTGTTTCCATTTTTATCTAACCCTGTTGCAGTAGCCTAATTAAAACAGTCGTTAAAATATCATACAATCCGTCACATTAGGATCCATCAACATGTTAAATCAGGTTGAGGTAACACAGCAAATTAAACCTAACCACATATCAAAGCTAATTAAAGTCTTTGGGACGATGACAAACAAACAATAATTTTATTCTTTCAAAATCATTTAATTATTAGCTTCAAGTCTTTCAAATAAGATCTACATTTAAACTAAAAATTGCTACAGTCCACTCATTTCCAACATGAACACGTGCTGAACCTCGTTTCACTTTTGTTTAAATCTGCTGTTCCAAGATAATTCAGACACAAATATGCTTAAAGCTGCAGAGGTTTCTTAATTTCCTGTGTGGGCCACACACAACTACAGAGATCTTTTGGCTACACACTGCGCCCTGAAACTAAGACACAGAATCCACTGTCATTATTTTACTGTAAAAATAGATTTGGGTGAAGGGCTTTGTCTCCCACTTATTAAAAGTTAACAAAATAATATATGAATTAATTCAGTTATTCCTCTGTTCCGAGGAATGTTCCGATAAATATAATTTTCCCACAATCCCAGTACAAGAGAATGCCAAAAGCCTATTTTACGTATATAAACAATACAAAAGTGATTTTAAATAATATGAGAATGAAAGAATTTAAGCATTCAGTAAATGTCCCTTTAAGCATTTTATTCTCTAATGCCTCAATGTTGACTTAAGAATAAGTGATGACAAAACACTGACCATTATTGCACTTATTTCCTTATGTTTTTATTGTATAAATAAGTGAATGAGTGACCAGTGCAGGTTTGCTCTTTCTGAACACCTGGTTGTGAGACAAGCTCCACATCTTCTGATTTCAGCCAATTAGTCAGCAATCCATCAGCGCGCAGTCCTGGTCGGCCTGCTGAAAATCCACCTCGCAGGACGGACGGACGGACGCGGTTGCCCATTAAATGCAAAGAACGTGCTGAGAAGAGAAAAGCAGAGCAGCAGGAGAAAAGCCAAAAACCTGGAATTAAGCAGGGCTGCCTGATCCACACCAGCAGAATCACAGGCAGCCAAACAGAGCGCTCATTGTCTGTGGCAGACACCACTGAGCTCTGCTCTTTGTCGCCCCCCTCCCACCTCCACACACACAGTCCTTTACTATTTCTATCTGCAAGGAAGAGCTATAGATCTTTTTATTGTTTATAGTATATTGTAAGTTCTGAGGGGAAATTTACTTCTCAGGATTTAAGATTTTTGAGTTTAGGATAGCTTTAAAAAGCCGTTTGTAGAAATTGCTAATAAAGTACATGTGGTCATTAAAAAAAGTTAAAAATAAAACTCTCAAAATCAGAGTTCAAAGACTTACATCAACAGATTTTTAATCTTCCTTTAATCCCTTAAACAGCAACAGAGACACATGGTAAATAAAGACAAAATGACACAACTTAAGATACCCTGAGAAACACACACACACGCACACACACACACAGGGAGGGGAACAGGAGTCAGCAGGCAGAAGTGACTGCTGAATAATTCAGAAGTGGAAATGCATGATTGATGCGGGACGTTTCATTTCCACACCTTTAAAAGGTCTCTTTTAGCTCCGGCACTGAACTGGCCAATTGGTCTTTACAGTTCAAAGCCTGGCATGGATCTAGCCTTCCTACTCAGGCTCTTTGGGACAAGAGTGGCTTTATTCTGTGGTGGGGGCACCAGTGGATTCCACACCTGTGTTTGCTCCTTACCCAATAATTGAAAGCTGCATGCTATTTTGAGCTCAGAGCACAAAGTGCCTCACTCATGAACAAGTCAGGGTGAAGAATCTTGGCTCACAGTTTGATGTGGCTGAAAAACCTGAAAACCTGTGGTTCAGACCAGCAGGGTGCATATATACTGAAGAACATATGAATTAAAAAGACAAACATATGAAATGGGAGAGCTACATATAGCTCAATTGTGACATATTAATTGAGCTCCAAGGCTCACTTAGCATCTTTCACATTTGTTTAATTTTGAGAGTACACACAGTACACACTAATTCAGATACAGATAAAATGTATGATAGGTCAGAATAAGAGTGTAGCAGCAGGAATAATATTGCAGTAGTGTCGCAACATCATCAAATCTGATATAACAGCATTATCACAGCATCAGACTTACAGCATGATCATTTGCCACTACAATAAACCAGGAGAATATGAAAATTCATAGACAGGCTTAAGAAGCTGACTAAGTACAGACAAAATGGAAATGAGCGAAAAGAACAGCGACTGTGAGCCAACGCACTGTTACTGAGCTAAGTCAGTTGGGTAGAGGGTCAGTCCAAGTGCAAAGAGAACTCCAAGTCAAAACAAACACTCACTTTGGCTTCTGATGGGACGGTACGCTCACTTTTTCCCACAATTCTCCAGAACAGCTCAATTCACAGTCACACAAACTTGGTGGTCATGAAACTCATCACAACAAAATGTTCCAGATGTAATTTAATTTTCACGAAAATGTCCACTTTGCTTGCCACATATGTGATGCATGTTATATATTTTCACAGAATGACAATGATAGATTTAGAGCCGTGTTTCATTTTGTTTCATGACAGCTCTGCTCTGCCAGTTCATAATGATATTAATAGGGAGGGTCGAAAATGTCAAAACATTTCTCAGTTGTCAAGCAACCTTGCCCTTAAACTGTTTTTTTTTTTTTTTTTAAAAAAAAAGAGGGATGTTGTTACCAACCAAGAGAATCCAAATGGGACCCATTTTTTTATTTGAAATGTTAACTGGCCAAGCTGGCAGGATAATTTATTACCAAGAGACAGGAATTTTGACAAATCATTCAGCTCAGCAAACTCAGCTGTGGCAAAGTTCAGCAATTAGGCTCCTATATAAAGAAGGTCTCCTCCTCTGCATTGGGTGCTGGATTTATGTGTGTTCTCAAGCTAGCGGGCAGGTTCAAAGCCTTGCATGGGGGAGCTGGAGGTTGACACATGGGGAATTTCACAAATATGGCGGAACACACACATTTTGCAGTAAATCTGACCTGAGAATAGTGGTCTTCTGGGGAAAGGAGGTGGTCAGTGAGGGGAGAGAGGTGGAGTGTTGAGTGAAGGCATAGCTAAATAATCAACCCGAGATTGGGGTCAACTGTTTTCAAGTCATCTGTGATATTAAAGAGGCAGAAGAAAGGAGGACGACAGTTATTTTTCACAGTCCAACTGCAAAATAATAGAATTGCAAAAAGCGCATAAGGCTTGAAAACTACTTTGAAAATTCAAACTCCTAATGCAGCTCACACATGTTAAAATTTGACTTTGAGGCAGCCAAGCCTAAACCCTCTGTCAATATTTAGCTTTCTTTTAATGGGGTGATTTTATGCTACTGTCTGACCATGATGGCCAATGAGTAGCTGCTAGCTCAGTGTCACAGTGCCCATACCTGAGAATAGCTCTGGGTAAACCATTACACTTTGCTCGTTCATGAAGCACAAAATGATAGAGATTCAGGAATTGCTGGCATATGATACCCACACTCAAATATTTCCACACATAAAGAAAGAATTAGTTCATTTGGTTTACACATCAGCAAAACATTCATGTACTGACAAACTCATTGCACATATGTACACATAGCACATTTTTTGCTGTCATAAATTCTTTATAAATACGCAGTAAGTGAAGTTTTTAAACAGCTGTCATTCTTATCCATACATTCATTTCCATTTGATATCATAGGTTATCGTCATAGGTGAGGTATCATAGGTGATTCTGCTTTATTTTTTGTTTCAAAGATGTAATAATTGAGTGATTAATTAAATAATGCAACGGTCCCAAATAATGTCAACACCGAACTGTACAATTAAATGTGATTTAAAGGTGCAATAAGTGAGTTGTTTTTTTTTTTTTTTGTTTTTTTTACAGTCCCACTGCACTAAATGACCACAGTGCTGTACCTGCAGATGTTTTATGGAGTTGTAAGATCAATACAGTGAGCCATCGAGCACTTAGCCAGGTGTTGATATTTTTGGCTTTCAAAACCCACTCTCTGTCCCATATAAAAACTCACTCAACCACCACCTGCTCAAATTTCAACTCCTACATCCAGATGAAGAGCAGAGTTATTTGAATGTTTGCAGTCTCAATCCAGTATTTGTTTTTTCCCTAATCCTTAAGAAAAGACATTGGCTGTATTAAAGTTGGTAAAAGTCAAATGTAGGTAAGATGCCATATGTTTGACAGTTTAGTAGCTCCAAGAAAAGTATCCTATATCATAGCTTTCCTTGATGGATTTAATATATTCTTTGGAACAATAAAATAGTAAACAAACCACAAAAGTAAATAAGAACTACATTATATAGACAAAAGTATTGGGACATGTGACCATTACACCAACAGAGGATTTTGATGGCATCGAATTCTAAATACACAGACAGCTTTGCAGCTGTAACAGCTTCCACTCTTCTGGGAAGGCTTCCCCACAAGATGGTAGATTGTTTCTGTGGGAATTTTTGCCCATTTATGCAGTGCAGCATTAGTGAGGTCAGGCACTGTTGAAAAGGTCTGACTAGACTGTTCTGACTGTTCCAGTTCATCCCAAAGGTGTTTGATGAGGTTGAGGTCAGGGCTCTGCGTTTGCCAGTCAAGTTCTTCTGCACCAAACTCATCCAACCATGTTTTTATGGACTTTGCTTTGTGTACTGGGGCACAGTCATGCTGGAATAGAAAAGGGTCTTCCCCAAACTGTTGCCACAAAGTTGGAAGCATAGCATTGTTCAAAATGTCTTGGTATGCTGAAGCATCAAGATTTCCCTTCACTGGAACTAAGGGGCCCATCCCAACCCCTGAAAATTAGCCTCATAAAGAGTTGTGTCTTGAAACTTTTGTCTATATAGTGTACAATAAAATCCAAAGCAACACTACTTTTGCATATTTTTCCTCATATTGTCAGCCTTCAGTACTTTCTTTTTTTCTGAACATAATCAGTGCAGACTGACCTTGTGAACTAATTTTACACCAGAAGGTGTTAAGATTACTTTAACAAAAACAATTTACAAAAACAATTTAATCAGCCTTAATTTAACTAATTTTGATTGTTTAAAAATATGCCTTGATCAGCTCTTCAGAATATCACCTGAAGATGTTCTTTTCACAGCTCAAAAAGGGGAAAACATGCGATTAACTTTTAAGCATTTTTCAGGTCATTTTATTCTCGAGCCATAAAAGCAAAGGAAGAAACTGAACTTCAGTCAGATCTCTGCGGGTGACTTCATTTTTTTACATCAGCCACAGTGAGCTGTGTGAGACAAGGGAACTGCCAGTGTTGCAATTCCATGACAGATGTGAATAAGAGTCATGTTCGAAAAATTGCTCCCTAAGCATCTCATGGCTTTGGGATTAGACTATCTACACCCTAGTGGTTACAAGCAGTGGCACAGGCCATAGATGACAAACTGAGCTTGGATCACTCACTCATCAACCCTATGCAACAGTGTTTAAAGTGTAAAAGTAACTCTTTTAATTACATGTGATTAGTAGATGTCTGCGTTTCCATAAAACCCTTTGACATCAAAAAACAGTTCAGCTATTTGACTCTCAGCTGCACCAACCACACAGAGCTTTAGGTTATGGACTGGAGTGACCTCTTGTTAGCCCTTCTCCACTAATGAAGACCAGACGTTCAGATGCACCATGTACACCGTGTGTACGAATGTGACACATACACACAAAACAAACATATACTGAGAAAAACAGTGTTGTTTGTCTTCCATTTTCTTTCATTTTAATTGAATATCTTTCTACTTGTAGTACAAAAATAGAGACCTCTAACAAGTAAAAAAACAAACAAATTCTATCATGACTTCATGACTTATTAACACTATACAGTATAGTAGATTTTAAGATTGTGTATTGTGCATGGAAGGATTTTTGTTCTCGATGCTGAATGTTTACACGGCCTTGTTGACTTGAGAAAACTCCCCTGAAGCACAGTTTTGAGGGGTTTTTTTAGAAGTGCTGTGTGCTGTTGGTATTTCCTGCAACAGCTGCGTGTTTAAAATCAACTGAAGAAGTAGTTATGGCCAGCACCTGCACCCATGGCTGAAAAGCACACAAAAATTAGGATAGCATCTAGAAAAAAGATTTTCAAAAAAAACAAAAAAAAAAACCCAACAAAAAATGATAACATATGTCGTTACTTTAAACTTAAGAAAAACTGTTCTTCTTATAAGGCGGGCTTAAGAATATCTTTACATTCATTCATTTTCTATGCGGGGTCATGGAGAGCTGGAGCATATCCCAGCTAACCAGGGACAAGAGGCAGGATACACCCTGGACTGGTCAAGTCAGTCAATTGCAAGACTGACACACACAAGGACAGACAACCACACACTCACACCTAGGGCAATATCGAGTAGCCAATTAACCTAATGTGCATTTTATTTTGGGGACTGTGGGAGGAAGCTTGAGAAAACCCACCCAGGCACAGGGAGAACATGCAAACTCCACATAGAAGAGCAAAGAAGGGATTTGAACCTGGAACCTTCTTGGTATGAGGTGACAGCGCTAACCACTGCACCACCGTACCACCCAGTATCTTTACAAATGTTTGAAATATTACTAAAGAAATTAAAATCCATAAATAAATTTGGTTTCCATTTCTAAAACTGGATGTTTGTGTGCTTTTCTAAACCAAGTGCCAAGCACATTTCCACACAAAAGTGTTGTATTTGTTTAACTGTTTGTATATGGTAGAAACAGACTCATAGAGCATTAAATTCAGTGACTCTTATCACTATTTAGTAGCAAGTAGTTGTTAAGGGCAACTGATGAGCATTAAAGCCTTGACACATGAATTGTTTATTCCAGCTAAGTACCCAGAGGGGTGCTGGGTAGTGGATGGTAATCATGTCCATGCTGCTGTTGATGAAAGGTGTCTGTCAGCAGAATTTAAAGTTGGCGAGGCCTCCAAAAGTCTCTTTAAACGGAAAGAGGTTTCATTAAGGAGAGTTGAGAAAAATTTACAAACACACTCACCTCCAATTGAAACGCTGTTGAAAACTATTCTTATTTTTCATCAATATGTTCTGCAAGAGCAGAAATTTTAAATTTAAAACAATTGCTTGCGTCAGTATGTTAAAGGTGTACTAAATACCTCCCATGTGAAACTGCCTTTGTAGAGATATAGAAAGTGCTACAATAACTATTACACCTACTTACTCTATTTGCCTGCTTGGTCTGGTTGAATTTGATTGATTTCCAGTTGATGTAAAACCTTCTGGTTACACAAAACAAGCATCTGTTCTCATCTTACACTCTGCAGGGAACACCTTAAGCATCCTAACCTCTCAGCCTATGGTGTTTGTGTTTGTGTGTGTGTGTTTGTGTGTGTGTGTGTAAGGAGGGGGGTCTTCTGTCATTACCCTACCTTCTTCTTCACTCTTCCCCCTCTGCCCCCTGATGTCAACTTCAGAGAGATGCAGCAGTGCATCATCATATCCTCTGAGCCGAGATAATGCTCAGTGCTATTCATGGTTATCAGCAGTGTATCTGTTATAGAAACTGGAGCTTTGTGTCCATAAGGTGCAATGGTGGCTCTTTTCCTTTAACTACACTGTAGCTTCGCCATCAGTTTAAAGGCAGTGCCGCAGGGCTGCAAACTTTGACACTGATTTGCTAATGGGCCACTTGATTGTGCCTCTAATTGTGCTATTCTTTTGGAAAGCTTGTGGGATTTTGACCCATAACGCATACTGGCACATACTGCAAATGATCTGAGTAGCAAGATAATCTAATATCAGATAGGATGGCATCCAGATGTCATGTGGGAAAAAAAGGTTCATGGGAACTTTGATGGGAAAAAAAGGAGATATGCCTTTGCAAATTTGCTAATCATTTACATCTTAAAGAAAAAACACGTGGACTCGGTCACACACAGAACTCGTAGCCTGGTCAGTGGCTTCAGAATGATGTCATGTGTGTTTGTCCTACTCCTTTATCCCCTGCAGGACATGAGCAGAGGGGTCAGGCCTGCAGGGCATGTACACACACACTCATGTCTGCCACAATTTTGCAGCCAACGTGCAAATCATGGGAGTCGACGTCAACCATCATTTAGCTGTCAGGGGTGGAAACAAAATAGATGAGAAATGAAGTGCTGAGACTGGTCTGACCTTGTGGATGATTGCAGCCTAAATAGCTGGGACTGAAATTGGGCATTTTACACCCTGGCAACTACCCAAGACACAATTTGTCCCAGTTTGGAGGACAACATGGCCTGAGTAGCATGCCACGTCAAATACCAGTTTCATGGGAACTCTCATATCCAGCTTCATATAGAAAAATGCAGTAGTATTACATTGGATCAGCAGTGATTAATCTCTTTTGCCACTACATTCATGGTAGGGCATTTTAAATTGAAAGGTGGTGTAGAATATCTCTTACCTAAGTTCTTCTTTCTACCAGTATTAAATCTTTTCCAGCACATAAATAAATAAATACTGACTAAAGGTTTTTTCCTAAATTTCTGATTTAAATTTGCACTGCTTATACTCTAGTACCTCTATATACTGTATATCATGATTTGAAAACACAAGAAATTAAAAAAAAAATCAGTTTAATTTGTCAAGCACTGAATGCAGTGTAGTGTACTTTCAGCTCTAACGCCGACAATGTAGTTTACCAATGTTTGAACCCATATTTGAAATATTCAGTGTAACACATGCTTGTCCTTTTAATGAGTAAATAGTGTTCTTCTTCCAAAAGGCTCTGTGTTGTTCTGGTGGCACAATAATAAAAGCAGTCCTAGTCGCCATTACAGTAAATGGGTCTGGCAAAGAATGATAAGTACAGTACGAGGTTAAGGAGCTTAGCTGTGGTTTTCCTTTCTGTTTCCAATGTCAGTAACTTGTCTATGTATCAACTCATTTGTTATGTGTTGTACGATATGAATTCTACACTAACAGCACAGGACAAGGTGCTGAGACATTCAGAGGCAGGTCAAAAGAAGCTACTAAATCAAGGCAAGTCATCCCTTGCCTTTTCAAGACATAGTTTGGCCTATAGATATTTTTGCAAATAATGCTTATTCATTTTCCTGCCAAGACTGAGATGATTGTCTGTACAGTAAACATGAAGCTAGCACCAGCAAGCGGTTAGCTCAGGTTAGCACAAAGACTTGAAACACTGGGAAACAGCTAGCCTGGCTGTCCGGAGTTACCAAAATCCTTCTAACGGCACATTATGTCATGTCTGATCTCTACAAGAAAGAGAAGCTACAAACTGTGTACTTTGTTCTTTATTGGTGGTTATGTGCTGACAGAACAACTTCATGTAGCCACTATGCTCAGACCAAGACAGAAAGCCTATACCACCAGGTTTAAATTTGCATGCTCAGGAGTTCTAACTCAATAGTCCGGACTCACAAGGGAGGGATGATGTAGTCTCAAAAGTCTGCATGTTGGATAGCAACGTTCCCACAGACACTGCTAGCTCAGCTTGACTGCTGATCACACTAAAACAACACTGTACAATCATAAAATAATCAGCATATTTGCCAAAAAGCTGAATCACCCTTTAAACTAAAGCTTATAAGAAAACAACAGCTCTATGTACAGGGTTTTGCCCACCAGTATTTTTCTTCTGTACAAGGTTCCAACAATCTGTACCATTCCAGAAATTGTATCAGCCACAGGTATGTGGGGCTGCTACTGTAAGTGGTCCTTACCTCACTTATTTTGTTAGTTTAGGAGCTTAATCCAGAGGTACACCTCAGCAGCATCTGCCTGAGACTGCTGGGCTTAAGACGCTGAGCAAGGATCACTTATAATGGAATCCAAACCCGAGCTGTCTGTTTGAGGGGGCTGGAACTAATCGATCAGAGGGGAGCATCTGTGAAAGAGATGTTCAGAGAGGCATCTTTGACTGAGCTGGAGCCAGAAGGGCTACTGTCTGATGCCCCGGTTCTGGCATTACAGCGCAGCATTACCACTTGATATGCCAGTCAAGCTGGCTTTGATGCAAAATATGGTGAGATGTGAAATTGTGAAGCTGGCACATTTGTTTCCTGACTTCTAATTTTGTCATCTCTGCCGTCTTAGGAGTTATCATTTCTTCCCTTCCATCTTTAATCCTCTGTCCATGTCCCTCTCCTTTGCACTCTCTTGCATATTTTATATCAGTTTCTGCGTTAAGTCCTTCCCCTCTGAACTCAATCCCCAGTCTGGCCCTCTGCTTGAGCCCCTCAGCTGCTGGTCTGCTCTCACACTAACCCCCTTGTTTATATCGGGGACGCAATTAAGTCGAAGCCAAGTAGAGGAGTCCCAGAGAGAGAGGCAAGAGTGCAAGCTTGTGAGTCAAATTTCAACTTCTACACTCGCATACTCCTCCCTCCCCTCTTCCACTCATTTTCTCTTTCCCCCCCATCCCTCTCTGTCTCTTTTTTCTTTAAACATGCAACGATATCTGTTCTTGTTGAAAACAAGGGAAATAAAACGTTGTTTAATTAATGCCCAATAAAGCTTGTGTTTGTTGGACTTATTTTATGTAAGTGGAGAAGGTTCACTGGGAAAGAAATATGTTGCTTGAGATAGCCTGATGGCTAAAGCAAGACATTACCTCATCTGTGTGTGATGTCATTTCAAATGCAAAAGATTTATTTATTCTAGCAGCTTTGTGCACCCACATAGCAGTTTTATGGTGTAATAAAAGCATGCTTTTATGCACATTTGTGTGTAAAGAACAATAATTTTAACTACGTGTTTAACCATCTACTGTTGACTACAATTTCTTGTTTTTCCTCTTTTTCTTGTCATGGAGGAACTGGTTCTAGTGCTGAGTTCACGTTTTCCACATGTGTGGTCTGTCGGCCCAGGGGACCTATCCAAGAATCCCAGACACACGTGTGCAGGCAGAAGCAGTAGTGCAATGCAGAGTAGATAAACAGTGCTCTCACTGGCCACTGGGCACACTCCACATCCAAACAATGCCAAGTTGACTACTTTGAAGGAGTATATTGCAAAGGCAAACACAAATACAGACATGTTCATCTCAAGAAAGTCATTTTGGTGAAAACTTTTTTTTTTTTTTTTCTTTTTGACCACTCACCCACACACTGTATTAGGACAGGAGTAATACATTGCAATACATATAGGTTTCATGTGCATATATTTGAAAACCTCTCTCCTTCCTCGTTGAATTTAGTGGCAAGCATCTTGATTACCCTAATTCAGCATTCCAGCCCAGCATTGCGAGTGTGCCTCACTTTCTCGGGGGACATGCAGGAGAAACTCCAGGGACGTGTGCAGTGTTGACGGACAGGGGGATAAACAGAGGGATTGTCCCTGACCTCCCAACACCAGACTGGAGGAAGACGAATAGCCCCCCAATGGGCCCTGAGCAGATAAAATACACCCTACCGTCTTCAACACCAGGTGTGACAGCCATCAGGGGTGGGCTATCAGCAGGAGGTACAGAGAAGGGGAGGTAAGGGTGAGGGGGCACATTAGGAACATATCAGCAATTACTCTCTGGGTTTATTTTTCTTCCTGCTTTAACGCCTGGATACCAAGTTACATTCATCCTGGGTGTTGATTGTATCTTCTAGGTCCAAGTGAGAACACTTTGCAGAGTCATTTGTCGATTATCTGATAATACACTCAAACATGTTAATGTTATGTTAAAGCCACGATTTAAAAGCCCAGCGGTGTGTTTATTTGTCCGAGTTTTTCTTCGGTGAATTCTGTGGCCTTGGCTTATCAAGCTTTAGGGCTTATCTGGGAAGTTCAGTTCCATCTTTGCTGTTAGTGTATCCACAGTTGCAAATCAACTTCTTTATGTAATGGAATTCACAGGGTCGAGGACATGTTTACCTCTTTTTCCAGGCCCATTAGGCACCAAGCGGCTATATCATATCTGACACGAGAGAACAGCCTCAATCTGTTTAAGCCATGATCTCTGACTGCATGGGCCCCACATCTTCAGACTGGCCACAGCAAGCAGAGATATGAAGGATGACAGTCATTTATATGTCCTGAACTTATAACAATAAATGTGTTATGGGTGCAGACATCCCACAGACCAGACAAATAAATGGCCTCTGCTGTGTGTAGTTTAAGCTGTGGAGCAAGACCAAAGTTTTGCAGATGCTCACATGACCACTAAAATTGTTGGAAAATGGTTCCACAGAGGTGAAATTTTAGTCTATAAAATGACATATTTTTTTTTCATGAAACAGCATATGCTAATTGTGTCAAAATGGTCTTTTGTGCATTGTGAAATGTCAAATGGATCTGCAAAAATAAAAGAAAGAGGCTGTGTGCAAGAGGAGCTCGTGTGAAAAAGGGAAGCCCAGACCTCTAATTTCCTGTGTGAGCATTTGCTGTAGAACGGGAAGGCCAAACCGCTCCGCGGCTATCAGAAATCAGCCCAATAGTCCCCCGAGCCACCCCTGCCCTCGCGATACCCTCTCCCACCCTCCCAACTGCCCCCCCACTTTCCTCTCAGCCCAGGCCCCAGGGCCACTGTGAGTTAACCTCGCTCAGCCGTGACCAGAAAACAGAGTGATATCTTACTCATCTAATCCCCCTTTCAGTCATCATGTAATAAAGTACGCTTTGCAACCCTTGACCTCACAAGTCAGAACAACCCCTCCACCCTCCACCAACACCACCCTGCCCACTCCCACCAAGGCACCCATAAAGAAAAAGTCAAGAGAAGATTTGGAAGCACAATTAACAGCCTCAAAAGCATTGTCAAAGCCAAGGTAGAATGAGTTTGCATCCGAAGCTTCAAAAATGCAAGTAGAAACAATTCAACAACAATTCAATTCTACAGGAGTTATACAATAAACAAGTTCACATTTGAGCATTTTTTTTAAAATTTGGTAAAAATAAAACCGTTGTTTATTTTAATTATTACAACTTTCACTTTGATCCCTTTTTTTTTTTTTTTTTTTTTTTTTAGCAGTTTGGCATGACTGATTACTCGAAATACCACAATACTATTCTGCAGTACAAATGAGTGATCATTGGTTTGTAGAAGAAATCAGCCAGAAGCACAAATCAAAGTTGTAGGAATACTTTTGATCAGCATGCTGCTGAATGTTTGTATCAGGTCTCATTAACTTATCATAACAATAACATTAAAGGCATAACATGCAGAGTTTGTTGGTTGCTGTTTATAAACACAACATTAAGCAATTCTGGAGAAAGACTAATTATTGAATCTCATTCCCAGGGCATCTAGTAACCACCAACCATTTGATGAATGAATGAATGAATAAGATTCAACAATCCAAATCCGATTATTTTTCTTCTGAAATGCCCCAAACACAGCAAAATAATGAGAACAAAAATCCAGACAGAGGGTATGGGTTTCTGCAGATACGAATATGGCCACACACTTCTAGTGGGTCATAAGTAATGACTGAGAAGGATTATCTTTCTTTGACTCAGTGCTTTGTTTTAGAAAATACCTGCATATTATGCACTTAATGTATATCCACAATGGCAGTGCACACAGAATTTGAAGTTGGTGATTGGAGGTTTCTTACGAAATTCTCCGCGAATCCTGCATATTTTCTCCAGAGGATCTCCACATTCTCCAGCATCTGTCCATTAGATGCTTTGGACAGATACACCACCATACAACAAACATAGGCAAATACATCTTCTGTGGGTCCACCTTCATCCCCGCCTCTTCTCAGTTTAAGCATTAATATATATGAGAGAGAGAGAGGAAGAGAGAGAGAGACTTTATGACAGGCAAGACACGAGGAGACACGAGGACATCATGAGAGCAATATGACCATAAAACAATTACAAGAAAAACACAGACATGGAGAGCTTCGATACCCTGTTTTTTGTGTGGATAACTGGCAAAGTGTCTTGAAAGGTGCATGCATACTTCTTTTGGTTACCTTATGTGCACATGTGCCTGTGTGTGCAGAGAGAGAGAGAGAGAGAGAGAGAGAGAGAGAGAGTCTGCTCAAAGGGGTTCAGGGCTCCCTTGCTCCAGCACATCTGGGCTTTATATCAAGCCTTTAATTAATCCTGAGTGAAGGCCAGGCAGTGACAGGATGACTGGGCAGGCTCCAGTCCAGGACAGGGCCTGATTTATTACAACTGAGCTCCAACCAGCATTGATTTATTTCAGACTCAGGAAAGGGGAGAGTAGAGGGGGTGTGTTTTAGGGCATTTGGGGGGTGGACACAGAAACAGCACTGTTACACTGGGAAGGGAGACGCTGAGGTTGAGAGTGAGAAAGGTGAGTGACATACTGATAGGCTGGGAGTGAAGACAAGGGGAGGTGGTGTCTATGTGATGTTTAGTTTTAAAGGCAGGCTTTGCATATTGCCGGAGGCTCTTCTGTTTCACTGTTGGTAAGCAGTAAAGTGGTGGAGAAAGAGAGAGAGTGTAAGGGATGATGAATGTGATGGAGGAAGAGGGAGAGATTATGAAAGTTGAAAACTTCTTTCCATCAGGTGGGTTATGTTCCCTCCCAGGCATGTGCTGTCAGTCAGAGTGACTCCTCTCGCCTTATCTCCCTACACAGGGGGACTGTAAATCCTCCTCTGCTCATTTGACTTAATCATGACAGTCATCTGAACTCAGCAAAACACAGGAAAGCATACCCCCCCACCCCCACCTCCCCCAGGCCTCTTTGCTGGACGGCAGAGGGAGAATGTAAAAAAGGATGGTCTTTTTATTATCTAACAAATGCATCAAGTAGTCACAAATGGTCCACAGTGCTGTGGAATGTGATAGCTGTGTGCATTTTGTGTGTTTGTCTCTCACACAGTTATATTGCTGACTCAGTAATCCCCAGGCGTTGTGGAAAAGATGGCAAGTGTGGCTGATTTTTTTATGAGCCTCAGTCACCTTGTGCCCTCAACATGCTTCCCTCTGATAAAGGCTTTATGACAGTCAACTCAGAAAGCTGAGAAGATAAAGATCGCGTTTTAAAAGGATATAAAAAGTGTGGACCAGAGCAAAGAAAGTTTTCAAAACTCATTTCACAATTTCTTATATTTAATACAGCTGTGCAAAAGGCCTAAGAAATTACATTAACATGCATTCTGCAATCTGTCTGCATTACATTAACGATCATTCCTGGTCTTTCTGTTTTACTCTTTCAGTACAATTCATATTTTGTATTTGCACCTTATGCCAAGGCAAATTCCAACATACGTGACAATAAAACTGATAAAGAAATGCTCTCTAGGAAATGACAGCAGGCAGTAGGTGTCACGTGTATGAAAAAAAAAACTCACTGTTGTACATTGCAGACTTCTAAAACATATCTGTTTCAAATTATAATGTTCTTGAATAACTGAATCTCATTGTTGTCATTTGTACAACTCTGCTTCTGAATGTCATTTGGCTCTGAAATCAGTCATCTTCAGTGAGTAATGACCCTTTCAGCACTGTCGTCTAGACGTCAAATCCCAAAATACCTTGGGGCACAAGGACACATTGTTGTTGTTCAAGGGCTGCCACCCCCGACCTTTCCCTTGCTCATCTTTCTGTCTGTCTGTCTGTCTGTCTGTCTGTCTTGGAGATGATTTTTACAAGGTGTCTTTCAACATGTGTGTTCACACTTACAGCCTCTTCAGTACATCTAACAATATTATACTGTTCTGAGGTCATGAGTGCCAATCAGCACAGCCTGAGATGTTGAAATATCTGCAAATTTTCATTGAAGTTCCTAACAAACCACACAATGGGAAAATAATACTGTTATGACCCTGTCGTTTATGGCTAAATCAAGGTTTGACTCCCACATAAAATTTGTCCTGGTCAGGAGAAAAACTTTCCATTTATATAGTCTAATTAATTTAATGTAATTTCTAGGCTATTTTTAAGTTACATAATTGCACAGGTAAAAAAAAAAATAGATTATTGTTTCTGTGTGATCTGCTTCAAGGTCTGCCTACACCCTTTAAAACAGATTAAAACAAATTATAGTATGCTATAATTAAATGCAGTGCTGGAAAGCATTTTTTCCCCCATGTATGAAAGTACTTGATAATAACTTGATAGTAGAGAAGCGTTTAGTATGAATGAACCTTTAGCACCAAATCAGAATGACTCGGAATGAAATGACTGTACTGAGTCATCGGGTAATCAACAGCTCCTAGCAGCGGGGCCCGCTTGCTTCGCCGTCATCTCACAGTACATTAAGTCCTCGTTAAAAGCTTATTAGAAGACTGTTAAAGCCAGAAGAAAAAAACATGTTGTTAGCCATCAACCATAAACAGTACTTGTATGGGCTGTTTTGTACTAAATTGTATGTGACATCTTGAACCAGCAACAGACTAAACGTATTCCTGAAGACTGTCTGACTGTTACAGTATGGGGAAACATTCACCTGCTGGTGTACGTACTGTTTATTTGAAATGACGCCAATGAAAAACTGCCAACAAACTATATAGTCAGTGGCTAAATAACATTGTACAGCTTACTATCAAAACTCAGAGTTAGAATTTCATGAACCAAAGAGACAAAAACAAGAGTCAGGACTAAATTTTCACAACACAGCGTCATCCTAACAGACCCTAACACCTGACAACAAGTTAGCAGTCTTTTTGTGTGAATGGCAACATGTTTTTAAAGGTGAAAGTCTGTTAAGTGAACAACAGAAACTACGACTTTTACAAGAAAAAATGTCAGGTTGTTTTTAATGCATAAAAGCCTCTGAAGGGTCAGTGGGGCAGCGGCTGGTCGGAGAGTGAACTAAGGATTCATGGGAAACAGGAAATACGCTCACAGGAGAGACCAGACACATTAATGCCAACTTCTTTCAATTCCTGCTGCAGCGCCGCAATAAAGTTATTATATCTGACTGGTTAAGGATATATCCTTCAGTGTTAGAATCTGAGAAGGTCACAAATGAAAGAAGAAACTACAACCCAGTGGCCACAACTTGAATTGCTGCATTATAAATTGGGTTGAGAAGCCAGCAGGGTTCATGTTGTCCTGAATCTTCCCGCCAGCACTTCACAGTTGCCAGAAGGGAAACAGAGCAACAGATTTTAAGCTCTTGCCAAGAGTGGAATGAGCCTGGGCTGTTTGTGAGGTCGAGGCTGGGGCTTTTGAGTACCGCAGACTCATATCTCCCTCCCTATCCCCTTCCCTCACATCGACCAGAGACGGCCACTTTCAGTGCACCCATGGGAAAAGGGGAATTCAGCCTGCCACCCCCAAAGAGCATATTTTTAAGCAAGACTTCTTTTCATAGACATATAATCGCTAATATTGCAAGGAATGGGATTTTATAAATAGAAAATGCCAAAGAACAGTTTAAGTTTAATCTCTTGCTCAGATATCCTTATTTTGACTGTGGGGGCTTGTGACAATAAAGACAGGAACGTCTATGAGTCTGGCAGCAAACGGAAACTTGAAAGATCCTTTGGGGGAATTTTAGGGATCCATTTTAAAGACACTTAATAAAATTTATAATGACACCCTAGCAGTGTTGGAGTAAATATTGTGAGACTGTTTGGACTTCCGAAGCTAAGTATAGTCATTAGTCCATTAATCATGAAATTGACTGTTCACTACATCCCTCTATCCCATACAGAGATTGTCCAAGATTAACTTTCATAGCTTAATTTTCAGACAGCCATGTTAAACTTTGGATCTCTCATAATGTTAAAGTGGTATGTAGGGGCTGTAGTACAAGTGAATCAATTTATATGAAGTTTGAAGGATTTCTTTTTATTTGATTCTTTCTAAAGCCAAAAATAAATGGTTAAGATACAGTGTAAAGAACAGATTAAAATACTGTATGCTCTAAAGTTTGTAACCCAGTCCTGTAAGCTATCAGAGTTTAAGCAAACATTAGCAGCTCTGTTTTGCTCTTTATTGAATTTGGTGGAGTTTTGGAGGCCAACTTTGAGGTGGTGCAGGTTACTGAACCACTTTGAAAAAAACAAATCAAACTTTATTCTTATTTGTTCAAGTATGTTTTTAGAGTAGGCCAAAGCATCCAAATCCAAGTGTAATATTGATTACATTTTTATTCATAAGACTACTCTGACACAAGGGCAAGTAGCTGTAGCTTGCAACACTCAAACAATGCCTTCTAAATTGAGCTAACCTATGCTAGCTAGATCATCTGATCTAGCAAACGTTATGATTTGACAAAAGATGTGACACATGCTACAGAAGCCCAGTATTGTTTAGGCTACTGTTGTTTAAAATCGAAGATTTATTATTCAAACAAATGAATTTTGAGTAGAAAATCTGTTATTGCAATTTGTGTGAACAGTCAGTTGTGGATAATCTTTTTTTTTTCGCCATGGAGGACAAAGAAATGTAAAGTCTTATTTACACAGATCATTATCTGTATTATCATTGTCATCACTACAGTCTTCATCATCATCAACATCATCATCCCCACCATTATTGCAATTTTGCTAATCACAGTGGTGATGACAGTGCAGCATTGTCTGGCGTTCATTTGGTAACAGGCTACACAAATAGTTGGTCTGTTCCCCTCAAAACTACGAAGATCATATTTCTGTTTAGGTCATTTTTACATGCTCGAGGAATTGTGTAAATCACATTTAAAAGGCATATACACCTCATTATACCACTGAAACTCTAATTCAGCAAAGTGCATTGGAGAATATTCAGACCTCATTTGCGGTGTAAACATGTCTTTACTTATCCAGATTAACTCTGCAGATCACATTACCTTTTCTTCCCTGACGTCCCTCAGCAGTGCAGTTTAGGAAACCAACTCCTCTATCCCAAAGCAGCCGGTGGCCCTACAATATTTCCTCTTAATTAGATGTGTTTTAAGTCATTACAATCTATTTCATTCCATGCTCATGTTACAGCGGTTAAGCATTTTCTTGTGTATGTTACAGTGAAGTGCGTTTGACCTGCTTGCTGGATGTCTAGTGAAGCCCAAGGCCACAAGCAGCGAGACCCGTCCATCAGTGGCAGTTATTAGGGGAGACCACCGGTGAACCAGGGCCATTTGGTGGGCCTAATAACAACGAGAAGGGGAGAGCTGAGGGACAGGAAGCGCAGCCAGACGGGCCGGTGCTGAGAAAAGCACTTTTCAGTGAGGGAGGCCTCTTTGGAAAAAAACAATGACAAGGCCTATTTCAGCCTGAAACACTCCCATGGCTTACCTCCAGATGACAACCCAATGCTATCACTTGATGCGTTTTCTCAGAGACTAAAACTAAGCAGTGATGGTGGAAAAAGCCTGGAGAATCCCATTTAAATTTGTAATGATTAACAGAAGCAATAATGAAAAGAACTGCAACTACAGCAAAGACTAAAGGATTTTAACAGTATTCTTCTCTTGTAATCCAGGTGCTTGGTAAGAGCCAAACCAGTTTGACAGTAAAGATTTGGGTCCTCATGTGTTTTAACTGCCCATCAACATGGGAGGCTTTCACTTTACAGCCAGGGGTTTTATTGGGCGACAGCTTAAATGTGGCTCAGGTTTCACACAGGATTGTTTCAATGTTCAGCTTCTCTCTTCCCCTGACCGGAGGATAAATAGGAAAGGAGGCATCTTGGCTTAGGGAATCAACAAGAATTTAGCATTAAGGCTAAAAAATAACCAAGAGTTGACACTTTATATAACGTAATCTAACTAATCTAATAAGCTGTGATAAGGGCCAAACTGTGATGGGGGACATTACTGGAGCATCTGGCATGGACTAACAGACTTACAGTGACTTCCCCTCAGACATTAGACTTTCAAACCAGTCGCTCCCATCATATCATCTCTCAATATTATATATTATATATTGCATAAGTATATGCTGTTTCCATGCACATGTGCATACTGTTTCCATATTGTATATAATGTCACGTTCCATAATGTCCTTTTTTTCCCCTATTTTACTTATTTATTTAGGTTTTTGTTAATTTATTTCATGTCTACTTGGAATTGCTTGTCTGCCTCATCAAAAGTGTTTCATTGCTCAGTTGACCCCGTGGTGATACTGTGTATAAAACAATAAATCTCTTTGAATCTTGAAACTTGCAGATTTCAATAATCAAAAAGCCATACAAGATGTACACTTATGAATATGATAAAAATGATACACCTTTTGTTATTTTTATTGCTTAAAACCCTGATCTACTGTACAATACGACTGTAACTACAACATACACTGTAAAATACACTTTCTAGGGGTCGTCCTAAGTTAAGTCTAAATATTGTGAAGGGATCAATTCCAGGAAAAAGTCATTCTCATATTTAAAGATATATGTAGTGAGCAGTTTTGCACCTTGCACAAAACTGGTCACATTTGTTCAAGTGAAATATTTTCATCCTATACCAGCCTATAAATATCAGTGCTTTGCAGGCTCATTTAACAGTTTCTTTCCTGTGATATGTCTATGTAAAATTACAGAGAGCTGCAAAGTCATTAGTGGCTCTGACATCAGACTTGTGTGAGGCCTGGAATAACTCCTTATCTGGTTAAATGGACCAACGGCTCAGACAGATTTACTGTTCAGCGTAAAGGCAGCCCTGAAACAAGAGACATTACACCAGTGTTTTTCAATCACTCTGAGCACTGTAATTGCACAGAAGGGAACAAGCAGCAAAATGATACTCTAAACTACGGAGGGAGTCACAGTTTAGGAATTCCCAAGCTGTCATTCAGAACAAAGGTGCATTCATCTCTTGTGTATGTCACAAGGTAGGCAGCATACTGTACATTTATTGATTGTAAATATCAAATATTGGTGTTGAATTTCCATTACAGAAGATCATAAAAATATGTATTGTCAGTAATCAGACTTTTTTTCTTTTTTTTTCTTTATACATGGTCACTAAGTAACAGGTCTGTTTTGTAGGTATTGCTCCAACTATTTGTTATATCTGGGGAGCTCATTGGGTTGAAGTCCGAAACTGAGGGAAAATGAAATGAAATGATGCTTGGCCGGACGAAGATCCAAACCAGCAGCCGTGACGCTGACCACTACAACCATCCACCATAAAAACAGACACAGGGTTTTATTTACCATGAAACCTGTGAGGCAGAGATGCTAAAACTAACAAAAACAAATAGGGAGTTTTGCTTGGATGTGTACATTTTGAGTTTCTAATATTAGTGTTGGAAAAAGTGCAGATCTTATGCTTTAAGACTTTAATCTCTGAGTGATTTGAGCCAGTAGTAGAGGACTTATCACTACTCCTCATAACGTGCTGACCTGTTCACCTCTACACGCACATGGAGTTTAGGTTGTAAATTCAGTTTTCTTTAAAGGATAAGGTTGGCAGCATTCTATATTTGATATTGTCAACAAATCCCGTCAAATGACAAAACCAGCAACGTGTTAGTTTATCTCTCAATACTGCCTGACTCTCTCAGCTTGTCTGTGGCCCTCAGCCCAAAGTCCAATAGTCTATACCAAAGACTTCAATGGGTTTTAAGACTGAAATAGCTGGTGGATATGTACCTTCATGTCATCATGATCATTTAGGATGCTGTATAAATTACTTGGCACTTTTATGAACATTTCAAGTGTCATTGCACTTATTTCATGACTTTAATATTTGCAGGAAAGGATGAAATCAGGTGACTCTCATCATGTGCCTTTTATCGTCTTAGTCACATGATCTACAGTGGGAGTTTGGTCAGGTTTAGGCATAAAAACTAGTTGGTTCGGGTCAGGCAATGAAACTACCCGGTTAGATTTGGGGGAAAAAAAGATCATGGTTTAGGTTAAAATAACTTAACTTGCAATGTTGTCTTCTAACATGACTTATGTTGCATATGTGAGTTAAGTTCAAAACATTAAGTGAACTTATGAGCCTAACTTAATACAGTTTACAACAAACAACAAAAGGTAAACAACATTTACCTTTGGTGACATACGGGACACAAACTGCAGCCACTTATGTGAAAATCCTGCACTTGTGCAGAGTTTATTGATTTTTCTGCTACATCAAATATCTCTATGACATGTTAGACTTGGCTGTTCATTTTTTTAAAAAGGCTAAATCATTTCCTAAAGCACTTGGGCACTGTAGTTTTTACAGCAATAAATAGTATTTATTTATTTATTTGTATTTCTTTGCTTTTTATTTTTTAGTATTTGTTAGATAATTTTGCAGCTATAGACTTAATTCACCAGTACTTATTTGCAATGGCAGGAAGATGTAAGTAATTACACTATAAATACTATTAAAAAACTGTGCCAATGTCCTTTAAGACTAATAGGGTCGGAACAAGAAAAGGAAAAAACACAAATACAAGCTCTCTGAAAGCTTTGTACACAAACATTATTCTACAGAACTCTAAGAACAATGAAAACAACAAGCACTGACCTCTTCAAGATAATGACTTTATTCCGTGCCACACTCAGTGACGTAAACTGTCTGTCTGACCATCTTTTGTTTCCTGTGCAGCATTACAATCTGGAACCAAAGTGGATGTTTTTGGCCCTGATGAATTCTGGGAATTTTGGAGTTGTTGTCTGAGGGTCTCAGCAGTTCTTTACTCCCTCTTGGCAGAACTTCATAAGAGGACTCGTGCAGCTCAAATATTTCGGCTTCAAATGAACTAGAAAAACACATTCCCACTGGGTGGTTAAAAGTAGGCGTGTACCGTATGTGCACTTGTGAAGGATGGGAGTGTGTGTGTGTGTGTGTGTGTGTGTGCATGTGTGTGTTTATGATCTTTTTTGGTGTAAGACTTTATTTGTCTATAACTTCTGACTGTGGTGACTCATAACGTTTAAGATCCTGTCGATTTCAGATTGTCTTCCAAGAGATTTAACTGTTATCCTGTGATTATTTTCTTGATTAAGTGAACCCAAACAAGCTCTATTGCAGCAAAAATGTTGAACATTTTAGAGGGAAATCATAGACAACAACATTAAAAAAGAGTCAAGACCACACATCGGCTATTTTGAGGACCAATCATGGGAAGTCCAGAAGCCTCATCGTGAAAAGTTAAAGCTACGCATTCTCACTTCCACGATTCTCATCCATCTACACAACAGATCTGTAGAAGGTCAGTATCAGCCGTTGGGCTCGTGGCCAAAGAAAATCTGATGGAATTTTAGTTTATCAACAGAAAATGTACAAAGTTACACAAATGGCTTTGTGAGGTGGGTGCTGGGTGGTGAGTAAATCAGAGGCTATATTGCTTTAGGCCTGTAAGACCACCCTGGATTTCAAGCTCCTAAAGCCTACCCGCAGGCCAGAAAACAACCAAGCCACCCGATCACTGAACTCCTGTATTTCTTACTAGAACTAAATTCAAAAAAGCAAAGCCCATGAGCAGCATCAAACCAGAAAAACAATCAGCCTGATCTGCACCAGTCAGGCCACTAAAACCAACAGAAAGTCCACCAACAAACTGCCCTGTAAGGAAGTGACTGTTTCAGAGCACGAACATACCAGATCTAACATACTACAGTCTTTATTTATCTAATTATATTTATTTTATGGTATATTGCAGAGTGAAAAGAATAAAGGGACAAGTGACTCACTTGCTACCTATTGAAATAAAAATAATAAGAACATTTTTAATTTTAATTTAAATTTAAATTTTATTTAAATTTTGATTGTCAGAAAAATTGGACAATATTATCTTTTAATTACATCCAAAAGCTGTAATGCTGTAAATGATTGTCGATTATTGTAGTTTTTCAGTAATTTATAAACATCATTCTTTGTTCTTTTTTAATTGTTTGATTCTGTCAAACATTATATCAACTGTGATAATTTTGTTCTGTAGCAGTATACATGTTACTGATTATTAACACTGGCCTTTTTTACTGTTATAGTTCAGGGGTTTTTTTTGGTCATTTAACTTATTATTATTATAATACAGTTAGTATAGTATTTGTGATTTATTGATGAACAGTCTATAAAAAGACCTGCCAAAAATCATCATTATGAGGTCACCAAAGTCACCTCTGAGAAAGTCAGATGTCAGTGTGTCTTTTGGTTCAGGATTGTGAGATTTGTTGACAACTGTAAACTTTTACATTCATGTTCTAAAAAGGTTAAGGGAAAAAAAAAAGTGAAAATAATTTTCATTTTCAAAATATGAACAACATATACAAGTGTATCTATAAGTCAACCAGATGCGATGTCTGTTTGGTAAATATTAATTTATATATTGATGGAGACTAACATAACATGAACATATTTTATACATAGCAGTTTGATTCTCCAGATACAGAACCAGAGCTTCAGTCCTTCACTTTTTATCTTGAGCAGCATTTGTCCACACACACTCTCTTGGATTAGGTGTGGTATGTACTCGTCCAAATGAGGCCAAAAAATATTATGCTTCATCAGAGAAGCTGCACACGTGCACTTTGTATGCACTTGTGCGCCTATTTTCTTGCTTGTCTGTGCCCTGTATTTCAGTGTGTGTACTTATGTGTGAGAGCACATATGGTACAGCATGAATAAAGAGAAATACTTTAAATGTTATCACAAGACATTAGGAAGAAGACATGATTCATATGCTGTTTTTGCTCTGCCAAAGGCAACACAACTTAACTTCAGGTAGTCACACAGTAAAGGGCCTTTGATGTTCTTTGATTTCAACCTCAGTAAAACATGTTTTAATCTTCTACAATCCCAACTTAAACAAGGCAAGTATGAATCGTTTTTAGGCTTTTTAGCCTAAATGTGACCAGACCAAGTACAGTGAAACTTGACTTTGACACCAGTGTTTTTAAAATCCCAGTTACTCAAAGCGTGCCAATTTGCTTCTTTTATAGGCCTCCAGTGGTGGCCATATTTATTACCCTATAGACAAGCTGGACTATTATGTGACATTAAGTCTAAGTAAGAATTTACTTAATGCAAAAATAAAGAAACAGTTTTATAAATATGCCAAAGCATTTCCCTAATGTAGGCTACAACATATTCACAGTTCCTATGGCAACCAGGTGAAGCAACAAAAATACAGGTGTAGAGACCTGGGAGAGCTCACAAAAGTCCTTAGAGGTGTTCTTTACTTATGTTAAACGTCTGGAGCTGTGACTGAAAGTGCCAGCCCCACACTGACCACCTCCCGTGGGTAAAACTGGTAAACATGCCTTGTGCGAAAACTGAGAAGATGAAGTAATTTCCTGATCTGGGCTATGAAGTCTGGCAACTGTGTGGCACTGTACCTCCCCAGCATTTCTGGAGACAATGATGTCATGGCTGTTACCTCAGCCCTACAGGCTAAGTGCTGTAAAGTACCACTGAGGCCACAGGCAGGTGACTCTTAGCATCACTAGAGGCCCCAGCTGGGCTGTAATAATATCCTGACTTTTCATAAATACTCTCCCTCTGGACTTGTATTTCTTAGATTGAGACAATTATGTGCTTAAAGTTAAAGTTGTGCTGCGCTGAGTCTCTTAATCTTCTTGCTGTGACACGTTCTGTTTCTGAGCGCTAATTGCAGCTCATAATAAATGTTACTGAATGTTTAAGGTTGGAATTAGTATGTAGAGATTAATGTGGATATTTTGAATTTAAAATCAGCATTTACATTTGAAAATGTTTCTGCCACACTTGCGTTTTCCAACCATAGCGAACCTGCTCTACTGGATGGATGGACTGACATGAGCAGACTGACAGTGAAGTACTCACCCTTGTCACCTTGGTCTGAAGGCTAAACATCCCCTGTAGATTCATTTTTAGGTGGGATGGGAGGTGGGGGTCGATGTTGTCAAAAACAACAACTCAGTGCCATTGGCAAGGACACAGCCTCTGTACATGGGAAACATATGCCACCAGGCGAGCCATGGGGCACCTATTTTTAGTTTAACTTTGACTTGTACCCCTTTCACACTGGATAAAAACCACTAACACCCACTAACATGTAGCTTTTGTATTCAGTGTAAAAGGTACAATCATCATTCAGTAATCAAACAACTCAGCAGTAGTCAGTGGTAACTAACCACCAGTGGCTACTGCTGCTTCTAGCTGCATTCAGCAGTGATGTCAACCTGACACACAGCTGAACAAGCTAATTTTCAGACCTTTTCCAGTGGAAATGCAATGATGCGATTTGAAGTTAAGGACGTTGCATCCTTACATTGTTGAGTACAAAAGAGGCTAAAGTAAAATATATAAAAAAGGAACCTCCATGACATTGTCAATGGCTTCCAAGCGGTTTTCAAATGTTCCTTGTTTTCTGGCATATTTGTGACAATAAATATGACATACCAAGAAATTTAAAAAAAAAACAGAAAGGCATGCTCTTCAACTGGCAGTGGACAAGGAGTCCATTTTTAGCTGGTTTAACCACATTTAAAAAAGCTGCATACAGGCTCTAACTTTGGTCTTAAAAAGCAATAACAGTGCCTACTTACCATAATTTGTGTGTCCACTGTTTTTCTCTCCAATGAGGAGCTAATATTTTTCCTTTAACCTCCAAATATAGCGGTTCATATACTCTGACTTTAAGTTTTTCTTGCCCCCTCAGATTTCACTGAAGCAATGCTGCCATGTTCTTCCATTGGTGAGTGTCATCGGGAGATGACTAAGAAACTACGAGAGTATGGCTCGAGTTTTACAGCAACCAAAATTTAATAATGTACCCAGTATTGCCAGAAATGTCAAACATTGGTCATCTGAGAGGTTCATTACTTTGACAAAACACCATATCTAAGTACTGAGGTTAGAAATGGTCTACTCTGCAATTCATGCACAGGCGTGACTCCTCTCAAAATCCCACAACGAGTTGAGTTATCAGGCTGGCCTGATCCAAGCTGGTCTGCCATTATTTACCGTGGCTCCACTCTGCTTGAAGGGTGCAAAGTGCTTCTAATAAACGGTTTAGGGTTTCCTCATCTGCTCACTGCTTGCCAGCCGTTTTACAAAAGACTATCAGTATACTGACAGTTAATGGGGGAGCTGGACCCATCCCGAAGCAATAGCTGTGAGATGGGTGGAGTTGAGGAGATGAAAAATGTCCCTATGAAACAGATGCATATACGTAAAAGGAGACAGACAGACAGACAGACAGACATGGAGTATAAATAACAGGCAAGCCATGGCATCCACGAGTGAAACAAGAGAACTATTAGCCCTTGTTGAAAGAGCACTTGCGTGGAGCCAAGCCAGGCGATAATATTTCACAGGTAGAGAGATGTCCACATGATGATAACACCCACTGGAGGAGAGGATGAGTGGGAGATGAGTGAGAGGTCCCAGCCCTCAGTGGATGACCCCACCACCCCCACCACCACCCACCTACACTCATGGTTGAGAGGAGATACCACAGGAGCAGGGAGGCTGTTATTCTCATGGCTGCCTGGTTCATCAGCAGATTCTTATCATACCTACAGACTCAATTTTAGCTCCAGTTCAGTGATACACATGCCCAAAAGTTCCTTAAAAACTGCCTTAACTGTGATCAGCAACGTCACTCCACATGACCTTTAATTTGTTGCCGTGGATGAGACTAAAGTGAGGGAAGGTGGCATATGGCCCTTGCATGAAGACAGGACATTTTATCTCCTGCAGGCTCTTCACTATACTGTCGTCTGGCACGTCTCATATCACCGCTGTAATGCCCTGGCGTTACTGGTGCATTTAGCCAACAAAGAATATGAAACCTAATCCTCTCCTTGGTTTCATCTCCTTAAAGCATCAGTTGGCTATGGAATTAGAGGTTTAATATTTGATAGCACTTGCGTCATCTCCATTTGTGAGAACTCTGAACTATTACCCTTTTATATTTTCACAGACTGAAACCACTAGTCCAGAATTTCCGCAGTTTCCCTATGCTATTGACAAGAATGGCCTCTGCCGAGGCTTCAGCTTTGTGCAACCCACGTTAGCAATTTCCTCTTGTTTCCAGTCTTTATGTTAAGCTAAGCTAACTGGAAGCTGGTGGGAAGCTAGCTTAGCACAATTAGCTTAGAACTGCAAGAACGCAACTGAGCGTGGATAGGTCCCAAAATGTTACCTATATATATATAACCTGTTAACTATTCCTTTAAGATGATACACAGTTTTAAGCACTTGGCGTCTTGGTAATTTACACGTGAGAGTGAACTTCTTCTTCTTCAAACTTAATTGTTAGTATATTTTTGCATACAATGATAATCTTCTCTTCATTTAACCCATCACTGGTTAGACACACATGCAACACAACATACCACATGCAGTGAACACACAGGAGCAGTGTGCTGCTATGTCAGGTGCCTGAGAAGCAGCTGGGGGATTACGTGCCTTGCTCAAGGACACATCAGCCATTACTAAGGAACCAGCGACCCTGTGGTCACAAACTGCTTTTCCAACCCCTGGCTGCTATATACCTCTAGGCTGTTATATAATCATCAATATAACAATAGTACTGATAAGGTGAATTACCTCTTGTTTTGATTAATAAATATATACAGGAGACGTGTCTTGCAAGTGCCTGAGTAGACCTGTAACAATGGAAAAAAAAACCCAATATGTTTCATTACACTTTAAGTTAATTGCCCTGTACAGTTTCAATTCACTGATGTAGTGCTGTCCTAAGAAGTGCACTGAAATTGTCTAGGAGAAGGGAGGTAACACGTGGGCCGGGGGTTCACTTTAATTGAGTGAGAATGAGATGTCCAGCCATCCTCCCTGCTGCCCTCAGAGAAATGTAGAGGGACAGAGCCGCCTATCTGACTCGAAATTAATCAGGCACATTTCACTGGTCAGTGAACTGTGGTTCATTAGACTGATGGGAGAAGACAAGAGAGAGTTGACACAAAGAGAGAAAGGGGGGGAGGCAAAGCTAATTTCATTTAAACATGCAGAGTGTATAAGAATAATTTTATTTTATTTTGTTATGTGACAGTGTAGACAGTTAATCAAACTGATATCAAATAAACTATCAGTATTTCATGTGCAATGTTTGAGAGGCAATACACACTGTACATGCAATCCTACTTTGCACAGTCTAACAATACAACAAAATAATATTGTTGTTCTAAGACTGCGTCTGACCTGATCAAGAGCAGCAGACGAACTTCAGATGATGTCAAATACTGAAACACATGACCAAAGAATTTGAAATATACAAAAGTATACGAGAGTCAGTCCTTTAATGCGACTGTTCTGAAATGTGACCACAACAGAAGTATTTCCACATGAGCAAACAGCTGGTCCATGAGGTTACAGTCAAAGGCATGTTTAATTCATCAAGGAGGTAAAGAAAATATTATAGTTACTGAGCAATGCATCTATATAGAGAAAACTGATAATTAAGGTAACTCAATTACTGTCATTTGTAAATAATGGCTCTTTTGCTATTATTGGTAAAATGTTCAAATCAGGTGTTCAGTTCTCATCAGCCGGGGTCTGAAATCCCCACCTCGTTCACTACTGCTTTATTATAGACACCCAAAACTTTGTGTGCAATAAGCAGCAATCTCTAGATAAACACTTCATTCATCAATAGTGATGTTGATACTAATGTGATGTTTAATTACCATAATTTCACATATGAAAAGAACAATGAAAAGAAGCGAGTTGGGCAAAACTGTGATTTCAGAAAAGCTGATTGTCAGTGAAACTGTAATGAGTACTTTTCATAACAGTAATTAATACTCATATTAAATTGTGAAATTTACTAAATACTTTTTAATGCCTAAGTACATGTCAATGCTTATATGTACTGAACTATTTTGAATTTACATTTATTTATTTTGGTTTTATTTTGTTTATGTTTTTGAATGTAGATTTAAAATATAAAGATTAGCTGCTTTACTTTAGTTAGAATAATTAAATATAAATTATTGTGAATTCCAATTGGAAAATCTGATAGATACCTGTAGAGCATTAAAATATACTAAAACACTATAAAAGAGGACAATAAATTCTTTACAGCCTTGCTTCAACCCTAAAAGCCTGAGTTTAGCTAAAGTATTAGCAAGGAAGCAAGCAAGCAAGAAAGAATTAAATGCATCAATCCACTCTCCTTTACGCTGGAACCCTGTTCTCTTGTCAACTCTTTCACTCGTTCATCCCTCCATCCTGCACCCCTCCGTCCTTACAGGAATGTGTAGATATGACTGATAAAGGAGGCGGTGTGCTGAGCGAGGAGAGGAGGGAGAGCTTAAGCTGCTCCTTGTAATAAGCAGAGCCGTAAAACTGTGTCAGAAAAATGTTGCCCCCTCGTTCTTCTTGTCTCCCCTCCCTTTATTCTTTATGGGTTTGTAACCGCATTTGTTACTCGTTTGATGGGCTGGGGGAGCCGTCCGGGCCCTGGAGTACAAGATATTATTCTTCACTCGCCCCCTCGCCCCCTCAGCCCTCCCAAAATAACAGCCTCCAGCCTACTGTTTAAAGTCTCTCACCAGAGGGAGTGAGGGGGGAGGAGAGGAGTAGGGGTGAGAGGAGGGGAGCAAGGAGAGGAGCAGAGAGGCTGAAAGATGTCTCCATAGCTCTCCTCTGAGGAGATCAAAGTGGACGATTCCTTCAAGCCTGTGGCACCATAATGGTTTGGTGGAGTCAGAGTGAGAGCCCTCGCTGCTCAAGATGTTGTAACACGGATGATTAGTGACAGTGTAATACTTTGAACATTCTCCATACAAAGGGAGAATCCAGCTGAGCAAGAAGCTTTAAACTTTTTTTGGGGGGTGGGTGGGTGGGGGCTATGGAGATTCCTCAGCCACTAGAGAGCATTAAGGACGGAGATGTAAAAAGATATCACATTCATTTTCCCCCTTTTTATGCGTGTCACGGGAATAAAGGACAACAAATAAAGTACGGGAAGCGACGTACATGCCTGTCATACTTTCCCTTATTAGAAAAGGGACGTCTGGGACATGTTTTTCAATGCTGCAATGACACATTTGTACAGGGTAAATGTAGTTATTTGATCCACATGCTTATAGTTTTTTTTTAATCCCAGAAGACATTTGCTTAGGCACGTATGAATTTTCATCTGTAGTAGTTTGATCAGTTTAAGGGATCCTGAGACATTTGGGATGTAAATACGGAAAACTGACACAGACAAAATTTATAGTATCTGCACAGGAGCTCAAGTAAGTAAAGTACCCTGCTTAAGTCAACATTACAATACCGCAATATTTGCTATTATACAAAAATATCTACTGAAATTAAACTACTTGAAAAATGAGCAACTTGGACATTATAAAATATTATTTATAACTAACATAATCATAACATCATTTTAATATTGATTTTTAAAATACGTATATAGAAAAAAATTACATGTATTACCAAATGGGCATTAATTAGGAGATTAAAAAAATGTAAATGTAACATTTCATCTTGAATTGTTTATAGGCAATACAGGTAAGTTTAAATACATTATGGCATGACAAGCCAAAATAAGGAGAGTTTTTCTTTGATTAAGAAGATACATTAAATTTGTGTAATAATAATGGATTAATAATGTGTGTTACAGGATAACAGAATAACATATGTTATAGCAGGGGAAAAGTATTGATATTTCTGCAAAAATGTACTTAGTTTATGCTGCATTAAAATTTCTCCAAGTACAATTTACTTAAAAAGTCGTTCAAGTACATGCAACAGAATACATTAAGGAGTCCCTGATTGTCTGACCCGAGCAAAGTAAAGCAGTAAAGCAGTAATAAGGACAACTCTGACTCTGTCTCTGATTGCTCAGTCCACCCACGTGTTAGTCCAACTGGTGCCTGCCCTGTGACTTTGTGCAGAGTCTTGACGAAATCTCCAGATTCCCATGTTGTGACTAAAAGAACACACTTCTTAAATGATTACTCTCTGAGAGCCTTATATAGCAAAAATAACACACACTGCTCTCACTAATTTATGAAGCCACCGCAGTGCTGTCCATGGTGTAACTGGACAACGGTCATTGTTGGATTGCTTAGTACAGAAAGTAGCTCAGTTTAGCTGAATTGTTTTTTGTCTTTCAGTGGATAAAATTGGAGGTCACCGTCTGGAATGTGAAAATAACTTGGATGTCACATCTGTAAACTGAGCTCCACTAGCCCTGTCAAATCTAAAGTGGAAACCTTAATTCCCTCTGTACTGCCTGTACATGTTTGAGTCAGCAAACCCCTTGCTTACCTCATTTTATCACTCATAGAGAGACATCAGGGGATTGCAGCTTACTGACAGGATAAATCCAACAGCGCTTGGAGAAGCTGAAGCAATGAGCTGCACAAATTTTTGCATTCCACACAATTATAAAGCTATTCTTTCAGCAGTGAAAATGATTATTCTGGACTGAGAGTTTGAAGAGGTCACTCTAGTTTCCCCTCCACCTTCTCTATCCTGTCTCCCCCACTCTCTCTGGCTCTGAAAACTCTAGTTGTCCTCTCTTTATGCAAAAATGTATTAGTATGATCATTAAAGCTGCTATTATCAATATTCTTATAACAAAAATGTATCGAATGACTATGTGAAAGTGAAAGGGGTTAATAGTTCAATGAATGTTTATTGCCGTCCCACTCAGCTCTACGGAGCGTTTTAGTGTCTTTAGCAACTGTTTTTGGTCACTCTCAACACTTTCATCAGCTGTTTTCAGTGTAAAACGCTCTCATAAATCCACTTTACACTACCTGTCCAGCATCAAACAATATATGGACAAAGTTAGTGACTAGCTGGTGAAGATTTAGTTGCCACAGAGACAGACATTTTCTTCAGGAAGTGGTTGAAACCCAAACAGAGCTAAAAGAGGGGAGAATAATGAACTTACACTTGTCAGGAGACGAGAAACATGACTCCAGACAAAGGAGGAGCTTTTGCTCTTTATCTTATACGTGTCTATTTAGACAACTATTTGCTAAAATGTTAGATATAATAACTTTATAAGGTGATAAAATGTCAACATTGTATTTTCAGCTTGTTATGTTCAGCTATGACCAAAAAAGTATTTCTGTCTTGTTTTTTCACCTCCAACCTCCTCTCTGATGCTTGCTTGCAGTACTAACATAAATATAAATAAATATTTTTTTAATAATTTGATAATAATTACAAAAAAGTTCACACAATCATCTCTAATGCTCTACAATTTTGGCACAAAAGCACAGCCAGTGTGTCTGTACAGCAGACTGATTGGGTCCCTGCAAGGCTTAAGATATGTAATCCACTTATCTTAAGTGGTCTTTGCCTGCCTCACCTGCCAGGCTTTTAAGAGGAACAGGAAAGAGTGAGGGCGGGAAATGTTCACCTGGTCTCAGGCAGCCATGAGAATGAACCACTGCACTCTGCTCCACAACACATGAAGGGCACTCGGAGCTATTATCACATGCTAGATCACTTCACAGGTGGAGGTGTTTTGGTGGCTGCTTTATGGTTGCAAAGTACAAAGCCGGATGTTGTGATTTCGCCTTTTGCGTGACGCGCAGACAGCTATAATGTTTGATGCTGTGTGTGTGTGTGTGTGTGTGTGTGTGTGTGTTCTCAAAATCTGCACCTACTCATCTGGTTTCCCCCATGACACTTTGCATTTAGTCTAAAAATATTCAAAATATTCCTTTCAGAAATAAACAAGTTTAAAATAAGACAAGAAATGAACCTTTTATGGCTCAGAATAGACTTGTCTCTTTCCGTGTGGCTTTCATGTTTGAGGAAGTGCAAAACAATCATATTGTTACATTGTTACATTTCCTTCTCTCGCTGTGAAAGCCTCACATTGATCTTTATGAGGTCACAGACGGTCCTTTTGGCTCCCTGCAGATTCTGTTAACACCATATTTAGAAATGAGTAGAACTTGTGCTATAAGAGTCTTTTTATAATTTAGTAAGTAACATGAATGCATAGCATGGAACCAATCCCACTATTCTGCTTTTTAAATTTAAAAACAAGAGAAGAATAGGTTATTGGTACAGTATAAATGCCCTAAATTTTATAACACACAAATTAGACAATAAAATGTCCCTATAAAGTGGATTTAACCCAGGTGAAATGTCCACAAATCACATGCATCTATAAATGATATATAAACACAAATGAAAACACACAAAATATTGTCTCCTGTGTAACACTGTAACTCACATGTGCTTTTTTGTATTGGATAATTAGGAGTTTGTAATAAATAAAGATTCCCTTAATTTGGTTATCAAATCTTTGCATTTAAGATATGTCCTGAGCAGGATATTTCACAGCTTTAAAATAAACCTTTCAATACTGATCAACTGAAAAACACATACAGGTGTCACTGTTATGATTGTGCCCCGTAAAACTCTTTTTATATTTTCAATGTAATTGCCAGACAAAAAGTTAGCTAATAACTAGTAAACACGGTGGAACAGTGAGTAGGATCATAGCTACTAAATCAGGTTACTAAAGACACACATGAGCAACCAAACAGAACCTGTTTTCCCATTTTATTGTCTTGTTAAAATCACTAGGCTTTAAACAGCTGTGCAGAAGAACTGTGTAGAAAAAAAAAATCAAAAGCAGGGAGTATTCCTGACAAGGGCAAGAGACACAAAAGATGAGAGTGAGACACTGCGAGAGATACATAATTCATCAGACATGTCACAATGTTGAGTCATGTATTTAAACTTGGCAGAGAGAGGTGAGCAATGTGCTGAGTTCAGATGAGGGAAGAGGAAAATCCTTGATTGTCTCTTAACAGTCACTGGCTCACTCTGACTGTCAGGACCAATCATCTAAGGGGAGGAAAACAGCATTTTTCTTCTGCAGCTGGGATTAATGAACTGACAAACTCTGTTAGGGGTGCATGAAGGGGGCACCTGCAAAGGGCAACCACAGATAACAGCTCAAGAGGGATGCAGGAGGTTAAATAGTCAGCTATTCCCTTCAGCACAATTAGCAATCAACCTTTTTGTCTTGAACACATAATATGTCATGGGGAAACTAGAGAAACATACTAAATTCCTCTGGTCAGTGTCAAGAAGTACGAGACTGTATGTGAGATATTGTGGAAAGTCCCTTTGTGTAATCTCTCTCTCTCTCTCCCTCTCTCTCCCTCTTTTTCCCTTAACCCTCTCTGTGGTGTCTCCAACACTTACCCTCCACCTCCTCCTACCCCCGCACTGTTGTAGGGCACAGCTGCTGTTGCTGCTTCTGCTGCTGCTCCATTTGGTGGTAATCAGGTACAGGCCAGCAGGCCCACATCCTCTCCCTGATTAACACTTCTCAAATTCTAACACAGCCATCGACTCCTCCTCTTCTTGAATATTCGAACGCAGATCCCAGATTTGCTCACCTTCTGACGGATGAATAGACCTGTTGTTGACATGGAAAGCAGCTCTGTCTTTGCTACCCTGTCGCGGACTCCCTCTCTCCCTCCCTTTCTTTTTCTCTCTCTTTCTTTGCCTTTGAAGAAAGAAAATAATGTGCCTTCCAGTTCTACAACTCTATTACAACTGATGGGTTTCAGTGCCATATTTGTTTATTTTACAAAGGCAGCAGTGGAAGTAGGCTAATTTTTTTCTAATCAGCTGACTTTCTGAAAGGTTCCTGGCCTCGGGTTTTCTACCTGCAGTGGAATCTGGATCATTCCTACGCTCCATTACCAGGGCTGTCAGGCCCAACGAGGTAAAGGCACAACATGTAGATTAAACCATGACTGTCTGTTACAGGACATTTGGTGTAGACATTTTTGTCTGGCCAGAGCAGTCTAGAGAAAAGGGAGGTGGGGGGGGGTTCACCGGTTTCACCTCCCCTGAAGCAACGTTGTCCAATTCAGTTTTCCCCTCGCATCTCAGTGTAAATGAGGCAGAATCAACAAAGTTTCATTTAGAAAATTAAGAGTTAAATTTAAAGGTACCAAGTGGTTTTTTTTTACCAGTGGTGATGCTATATAGAGCCATGTTTCGAAGAGCAAGTCCTCTCCTGTACTTCCATATTTGTCTCTGTATAGGTACTTACACATTAAATAATTTGGAGGCTGTAATCTGTGAATGTTGTGTCATTTACATACTTTTGTTCAAAGCACAATGCATCATCGTGACCACACGCAACCTAATCTTATAACTCACATTGTTCGAGCCACATGTGATTCAGTTATTGAGCGCAATGTTCTCTCTGTGTATGAGCGTGTGTTTGTATGATTTTGTTATTAGGATGCAGCCTGCTACAGAAACTGGAGTAGGCTTTGTGGTTAAATAATCACAGACTGCAGGGGTCTCTTCCCTCCTCAACTCAGACTGTGAAGTTTACAACCTTTCCATCCTCCTTTTATTTATCAGTTATATTCTTTTGATACATTCAACATGCCTGACCACATTTCCCTCCGGTGACATGTTTCTTTTCATTCAATCCCAAACATGGTCTTTTGTGGCAAGGCACCCCGCTGCCAAATCTACTTAGAAGTTTCTTTGAAGTCTTTTCCCGTCTGTCTTTGCTTTATTAACCCTTGATCCAGGGTGACAACATTTTTAACTTCATAGTAGTCTCACAAACTCACAACGCTACTGACTTTCAAATCGTTTTCCAGGTGGCAACCGAAGACAATGAAAACTTCACATAATTTGTCCTGACAGTGTGGCACACTTGTAATTGACAGGCAAAACATGAATAGCCTTTTCTGAAATCCTATCAGCAGTATTTGATTACAAAAGGATTGTTCTATTTGTAGTTTGGCACTGCATGAAAGGAATTCATCTTGGGCTGACTGGCAGATGCATCTGCTTTGACTCCATTAATCATGTATAGAGAGCCAGGGGACCTCTGCAAATTTGTTGTAAAAGCTGGATTCCCCTACTGTAAATGCTTTAATTATATTTGGATGAGGGAATTTGCATAGAAAATAAAATTTAATAGGCAGTATCAAGGGAAAGGGTTTGTGTGGAAAAGGTTTAGGCATATGATAATTTCTGTGGAAATAGTACCTCGGTTTGTTACTCAGTTCTGGGTGTTACCTGGGAATATGCTGTCTTTTTCTTAAACACAGCGCCACCCTTTGGATGTCAGAGGAGGTGCCATAATGAAACCGCATCGTAACTTCACATACAGGTGACAGCATGTGGTAGAGGTTAGTTACCAACTCCAAAAGTGTGACCACCTGGCACAAATGAGCTCCCCTGAGAAGATTTACAAACCCCTCATCTGAAACCTCAGCCCCTAAACTAAGTTTTAGCTCTTAAATCTTAAAGTTGGCGCAACAAAACACTGACTAACCTGCAGAAATACACACATGAACCATGGCTGTATACACAGAAATACTTGCACACTCCATCTACAATCTCACAAAGGTTCCTGTTCCTCTCCATCATATTTGTCCTCAAATTTCTCGCCAAAGTCCATGATTATAAAGAAAATCAGCATCATTTTCCACCAGTTAGCAATAGGTCAGAGGTCTGGTCTCCCTGTATTTGTATTGTATAACATGTAAAATTCAGATCATGCATCAGGGAAGACCACCAGAATAATTAAAATACATATGAACGACTGGTTGTTTGAGAGGAACAAAGTGGCCTCCGAACAATTTAATGTATATGATTTATGGATGAATTAAAGAATATACTGTTTTCAAAACTTCTTACCTTAATTAAGCCCCTCGAGGGAAAAAACTAAGCAATGAGAAGTGAACTGAAAACAAGGAATTGTTCTTTGTGTGAAGTGAGCCACAGACGGGCAAAAAAAAAAGAGAGAGAGAGAGGGAGAAAGAGAAGGAGAGACTGATTTTTTACACTTTCTGCACAATTTCCTCTCTATTTCCTCCCTGAAGACCCTTGTCTGCAGAATGTGCCGAGTATGCTTTCCATGGACAGGAGGCTATGGAACCTGCCAGAACAAAAAAATATGAAAAAAAAAAAAGGTCGAGCAAGAGAGAAACACTCCTCCTGCTTCTTGCACTGCAATACAGAAAGATGGAGTTATTACTCAGAAAACCTCACTGCCTTGTTTTTTCATTTTTTTATCCCGGAGTTCCCGGAACACTGAGCTACTATTACGACCAGAATACTTGGTCTGCATGCCGGTTACCCACTCTGACGTTGAGAAAGAAGAAAAAAAATAAAACTTTGCTCCTCGTAGCAAAGTGCACCAGCCTTTTATTTCTGTCCTGCATCACGCCTAATTGGTGTTCATGTGAGACGGCCAATGGTAGACTGGGACCTGAGGCTCAACTGTGGGTAGAAATATTAGAACAGTGGGATAAAGTTCCCAGCCTGCCCCCTCTTCACCGTCTCAAACATTCGTCTTGGTTTCGGCTAATGACAGTGAGGAGGCTGTTATAAGATAAGCAATTCGGCTATACACTGTAAAAATATCCACGTGAAATTTAGCTCGTACTGAGTCCTGACACAAAGCCCAATCGGTCATTTTCGGACCATTTAAATATGAGGTGTAGACATAAAAGTTCGAGGCGCTTGAATTAAAGAAAATTTAGATTTTGTGTGCTTCTGAAGGGATTGTGGGTCAAACTATAGGCCAGGCTTGCAGCAAAACGTCTGACGGAAAAAAAAAACATTTACAACATATAAAAACATTTTATGTAGTGGGACCACTAACTTCAAGCAAATTATTTTCTTCCACCAGTGAAGTGATTTTGGTTTTTTAGTACTTACACTTGTATCATATCTTTAAAAAAAAGTACAATTTTTTAATACTGACAGAACCTTTGACTTGTTTTTCAGTTAAATTGGCCTGAATAAAATGTATTTACATTCAAGGTTCATATCAAGTATCAAGTTGCTTTTGTACATATTTTCCACTTTTGTCAAATTTGGCACAAGAAGTCTTTTTATGCTAATTAAACATGTGACATTACTCCCACACACAAAGTTGTTATCGTGTGGTTTTCCAGTTCCTGGGACAACATGTTCGCCCTTGTGACAACCAGTGAAATAATATTTGCGTTGCCATAATAACAACATGCAACAGTCTCGGTCTTCTATCAGTCAGTCATCATCCATTTTGGTCAATTTGGAGGAGAAAAAAAAAAACATTTACATCAACAAACCATCCCAAACAAGGACACAAGTTTTCACTGACTGATGACTAAATTTAAAAAAGCCATAAAGCCATGGTCAATGACAGCTCTCGGCTGAGCATTTTCACTCTCGTAGTGCTGCGTCTCAGGACAGGTGGTGAGAACGGAGGCAGTAAGAGGCCATTTGTCCTGAGCAAATTAAAGCCAAAGTCCAAGGGCCACTTGAAGCACCTCCTAACATATATTGGGAGAACCTGTGAAGCAATGCTTTGCACAATGGGTGTTACAGAGCAGAGGAAGTTTGAGTCAAAGAAGGAAGGATGCCCTTAAAGACCAGGAAATGAGACTCCAGGATGCCAACTGCTCAATACCAAGGATCAGCTCAGACAGTGGGGTACTTACTCACGTTGCAACATATATTTAACCCTCTGTGGTGGCAACACACCTAATTTCAACACACTCCAGACGCAGTAACAAGATGCAGGACTGCAACGTTTAGTCATTAAGAAAACACGGTGCTAACGTTAATTAATATTCTTAATATCCGCAACAGTTTTTCATGCGTCTGTTTCCATCACAGTGTACTTCATGTTGTGACAGGTGTGTTTTTATTTGTATCATATTTGTTTCTCAGACAACAGGACATAGCCTTTGTGAGTCATCCACCACTTCTGACAGTGGCTGTCGATAAAAGATATCCTCATATGCTCTTAAATCACACGTCACTAATAATTGTAAGGCGGCTTAGCAATAAACCGACTCCCATCTACAACTCTCTCTCTCTCTCACACACACACACACACGTAATGACAGAAATCAGCTTTGAATATCTGGGCTGTGGGAGGATGCAAGAGCAAGGCCAAGGGCTGGGGAAAGGGAGAGGAAGGAGAGATGGGTAGATAGACAGAGTCATTAAGATAGCTTGGGTGTCAGTGTAATTCATCAAGCCTGATAAGGCCATGGCCTGCTGCCAAGGAGCAAGGTGTGGCACCTTTCCCTCACCAATCATTGTCAATGGTAGCGTCCCCCACAGTCAGTTTGTTGTTCTTACTTTTGCTATTAATATCAGTATTAATGAGACTGAAATGAGAAGGGACAGCAGGGATGTCAGGATCATTTGTTCATTACAATAATTCTCTTCGCACTAAATGTCCCGTAGATTAAATATTGTGTCCAGAGAAAATTTTAGGAATTTATCACACAGTAGAGTATTTAAAATCCGTAAGTCCAGGTTGATTTTTCGTCATTTTTGCTTCCGTACATTTGTCTAGCACGTCTTAAGCCGTCTTTACCCCCATATGTACAGTATTCTTTTTCTCAGCACAAACTCAGACAGCAGAACAAATACAACTTATCAGCTTGGCAGTTTAAGAAAGTATGAATCTGCCAAGAACCCAAATAAACAAGAAACACAACATATCATTACAGAGCAGGTTTTACAGGATCTTTAGATTTTAAAACAATTAGATTTTTTTCTCTGTTTACATGGAAATGATATTCCTCAAAGTTGTTTTTATGCCTTTCTTAATAAAAATCTATGTATGCCTTAAATTATAAATAATCAACAGTTCTGAAAAAGTTTTTGTAGTATTTTTTTCTACATGCATAAGTGAAAGCTCCATGGCAGCAGTTTCAAATGGTTTTATTAGCTTGTCTTTGGTGTATTCAGCAATGCATAGACAGGCTTGAGGGTTTTAAGTAAAACTGAAACATGCTCCAACAAAAGTAGTAACTGATAAAACCATAAAGGGAGTGCATAGCGATATGTATCAATATCGTGACAGACATTTGTTTGCCTTTCCTCTTCTTCCATCTCTTAGGTAATGATATAAAACCAGTGCAGGGAATTAGCTGTGTCTCCGCACGTTAACTCTCCACCCATGACTGACTTTTGGAAACCGACATGACTTCTTTGCACCCGAAGCAAAATTTTTTGTTGCACAATCTGTGAAGTACATATACACACGCCCACACTGTCAAGCCCATCCAAAAAGCAATCTGTCGAACTTTTACTTAAAAAAGATGTAGCTAAGCTGAGAGGGAAGGCTCAGTGTGTTTTTCCTCTTTAAATTACCCAGAAAATGATGTGCGATCCATCGCTGTGAGTGCTGTCTCTTCAGGCAAAGATGGATGGATCCATCAGCTATCCATCAGTGTTATCTCCCAATTAAGAGCCTGAATATAAACACAACCTCCAATTTACCGGTTTAACTCAGTAGCAGACCACAGCTGCCTGATCTCTCACGCAGTTTTTGTCTATCTCGACAGCTTGTTCCACCTACACCTCACTTTCAAGCATCTTGTGACCAAGGTGGCCAACTCCTTGAATGGCCCAGCTCACAACAAGCTCTTTACAGTGAAAAACTGCACAAATGTGCATTCATGTCAATCACTGAACGCCATCAAACAGACTCTCTGTTTCCCATGGCATTGAGGCAAACACACCCAGTGCTGTACCGAAATAAAAAGATGCCTGTGACGGAAATTCAAGGTGCTAAAACGGTGCTCCAGTGTGCTGAAACTCAACTCAAAGATTTTCTCTGCAGGTTTTTATCAATGTGGCTGCATTGAAACTCAGGAATGTTTCCGTTTTCAACACCTTCTCGATAAAGTTTTCAAAATATTTCATATGGTTTTTGATTCTGCGATGAAAGAGACCATTATGCTGATCTCCAGAGGTGTGCTGAAGAGGGAGAGGTGGAGGGTGAACAGAAGGTCCCAAAATTAAGTGGAGGAGAAGGCTAAGGCCTCCTGCTGCATTTAGGAGGTGTGAAGGGCTGCCCAGGTTCCACTGTTCAGCATCTGTCCCCTGAGCAACAAGAGAGGCTGTGTGGGGACCAGCTTACCTTGCTACACAAAGGATGTCCTGTGTTTTTCATGCACACACACAAATACACACTGAAATACTTGACCCCTCAAGCTTTTTTCTTTGTCAGAAGGCACATGTGTCTGAGCCCCAGCTTACAAATACTTGTTTGCTGACAGCCTGCTGGTTTTCTGAGCTTTAACCCACATCTTTTCCCCTCAGGCTGATAAAGTGCTCTGATAAGCTGTGAGGTGCTGGTGAAAAGTGGCTGGCCCTCAGCCCCCAGGGCTACAATGTAAAAGAGTGGCTTGTCTGGAGCAAAACAGAACAGAAGAGATGATGAGGCCACAAAAAAGCTTGTAGAAGAAAAGAACTGGATTAATGACGGAGTGGCCTGTGTGCAGTGTGTGTGTGTGCATATATTTGTGAGAACCTACTTTTGCCACCAGCTGTGGGCAGCAAGGGGGGGGCAGGGTGTGTAGAAGTGGGGGAGTCATGCCATGTGTTTATGTTGACTAATGAGCTAATTACCCAACCCCTAATCTACCTCAACTTGTGTCATTTCACAGGAATGCTGCAGCAGTCAAACGCTTGCAGATTATGGGTCATTTCCTGACAGTTAAAGGCAAACTACTACAGCAGTAATTCCTCCACACACCAGGCGTTAAACCACAAGTGCTGCAGTCTCTCCATTTGCCTCTTCATGAATTTATTGTCCTAAAATGTGACTACAGGATTAAAATTTATTCATAAAAAGGGAGCAAGTTGACTTCACTTTGCAATTTATTACTTTGATGATTTGGCTCTTGATTCATCATTTAGTTGCTTATGTTTAAGCTCAGACTGTGCTGAAAAGTATCATGAAAGTTAGCTTATTTTTTTCTTTCAAGAGTGACGTTCTTTTCTGTTTTTTGCTGTGATGTTTTTCCTGTTACAGTCTACCACACAGGAACCACCAATATCAATTTAATTGGTTTGTCCGTGGCACCACACACACTTACATTCTGCAAAAAACATAAATGCAAAAAGCAAACAAACTTTTGTTTTTCCTCTAATTTTGAGACTTTTTTGCACACATAGACTTGATTCTCTCAGAATTTAAGCACAAATGTATTAAAATCCATGTCAGTGAGCATCTTTTGCCAAGATAACCCATTGACCTGACAGTCATCCTCAATGAGAATGCAGATGCTCACCTCCGATGCTGTGGTGAGTGTTTTGCTGCGTGTCTCATAATGATAGTGGGGTTATGGTACAGGCAGGCATAAGCTACAGAAAACAAACACTGGTATATTTTACTGACTGCAATTTCAAGAAATCATGATGAGATCCTGGGCTCACTGTCACAACACTCACCCACCGCCATCACGTCATGTTGCAGCACGATAATGTGTGGCAAAGATCTGTACACAACTCCTTAAAGCTGAAAACATCCCAATTCTTGCATGGCCTGCATGCTCAACAGATGTGTCACACATTGACCATTGAGCTTATAGATGCTCTGGACTGACATGTGCGACATCGGGTTCCAGCTCCTTCCAATATCCAACATGCACACAGCCCATAATAAAATACCTGATAAAGTCAATGAGAAGAAAAGACGTGTCGCCCTGCATGAGACAAATGGTGGTCACACCAGATACTGATTCAACCCCCCCTGCCCCAACCTTTGTTCTTTGGGGTATCTCTGACCAAAAGATGCACATTCGTAACCCTGGTAATGTGAAATCCATAGTTCTGCGCCTAATAAATGTCTTTTTTCAAGATAAAACTGCACAGTTTAGACTGGCCCATTATTGTGACCAGGACTGATTATCTTGACAAAGGATACATGCTCACAAACATGGATTTTAGCAAATTTGTGGGTATTATGTGACAGAAATAAGTCATTAAAAAGTCTTGAATCTTTGACTTAAAAAAAAATGGGAGCAAAAGTGTTGTGTTCATGTTTTTGTTGCACAGCAATACATAAACAACTTAAAGAGAACTGCATCAATTTTAGTTATTCTGTAAGCACGGCTTTCAAAAGCTCTTCATGTCTTCACTTCGAGTATCAGGATTTGTCATGACATTTATCAAAACTCTACAGTGTAATTGGTACAATTACATATCAGGACATTAGGAATGGCTATCAATTTGGTCAGGTGAGTGTTGACTAACCTGCTCGGCGCTACATGTCATGAGCTATTGCTTACTTTGATCTGAGAAGTATTTAGAAAAACAAGAAACAGCTACCGCTGTATACTGGATCTGTCAGCAGTAAAGTAACTCATTTTTACATATTAACTACCTCTTGTACGTGCATATTTTTCAGTTCAAACAATGAAGATGAAAGTAAAAGATTTGAGTAAAAACAGGCAAAAGTTTAAAGTAATTTAGAGGACCGAATCAATCAAATTTCCTCGTCAGACAGCATGGGAGGTCTGCATCCCCTCCACCCACAGTGAGAGGTGTGAGTGGGGATTTAGTGAACCTCACAACCCCCACCCCCCGTTCATCATTTGCCTCCCCTGGGGTGTATGCTGCTCCGCTCCCTCTCAACAAGCTCCCATCCATCACTTCTGAGATTTCACTTTAATAGGTGGTCCTCTTCCTCCTTTCACACACTCTTATGGGAAAATATTGTTAAAGAGAACAAGACAGCCAACAAGTAAAAGTAGGACTGAGTAAGGTTTAAAATGATTTAAAGGTCTAAAATGGTTTGATACTAATAATGTTTGGCGTCAATACGAAGGCACCTGAGTTTTGGTACTAATACTAAAACAACAACACTAATTCTGCTTCCATTTTCATTATCTTCTGTTGTTTTGCTGCCATTATTGCTGTTATTCATGTACATATTAAACTATTGTTTTTAATGAAAATGAGAGACATAAGCAGTATAGAAAATGGATGGATGGATGAGAGTCAATGCTGATATGTGTGACTGCACTTATCATTTGCACTTCACAGTCTTTTTACTTGTGTTTGTTGTGTCTGTCCTCATTGTGTTCACTGTAGCACTTGTTTATGGAGTAAATAAATTGTTCTTGAAACTTACACAACACTTTTTACCTTACATCAGGCAACATAAAGCAGCCGATTTTCGATATCTGACAGTTTTCAATTCCAGACACATTTCGGTCTGTAGTGAAGAAGCAACTTCTTCGTGTGGATTTAAATATAAAGAGTATAATTTAATTTCACATGATGTCTACAGGAATGACAGTGTGTTGTTTAGCCGTTGTACCTCAGTCTGGTACGCATCCACGGTTCAGAGGGCTGAGCACGTAACATCAGCACAGCGAACAAGCCCGGGCTGAGCTGCGCAGTAGCTCCTCCATTCAAACAGAAGGCAGGTTGGTTGATATTTAAATGGCCTCTGTTTGTTTTTCTTTTGGTCCCGTGTGTGCATGTGAGCCCAGTATAAAGGACCGTGGACTTTTGAAGGGGAGAGCACCAGGAAAGTGAAGGGGAAGGAAACTTTGCTTTGGTGTTTTATATATCAACGGAATGACTTCCCTCAAATAAAGACGTGCTCCTTTCTGCCGGTCGGGCTGGAACAAGTTGCTCGTTTCCTGTCCTGAAAACTCAGCACGTTCGAACAATGCGCCCAGCCAGAATAGAGGAGATGTCACAGGTCTGGTGCTTTTGTTTGACCACAGGTTCAGTCTGAATCACATGTTTACAGTATTTGTGACATTTGAATGAACCGACACAATTGTGCCATTTGAATTAATATAAATGCTGAAACAATAGAAAGCAGCTTTTGAACTGTCACCTGGAACAAAAGACAAGGATGAAAGCGTTTCCTTGGGAGCTGTAAGCTGCCTCTTTAAACTCACTTTTTGGCCATGAACAGTAGCGGTACAATAAATCTGACGATGGGGATGAAGACGCCTCTGTTAATTAATAAATCCCAGCAGAATTAATCTTCCTCTAAACATTCACATTTCTGCCAACTGCCATGTCCATGCTATGGACAAAGGCTTCTCTTTGTCTCTCTCCGCTGGGAGCTGCTGGCCATGCAGAGTTTTTCACTCACGCTGCCCCCTCATCAAATTACAGCCCTGCTCCCTCCTGTCATGTTGGCAAACAAAGGTCTTAAAGCGCACTCCCAGTGTAATTGCCTCTAATCTCAGACATAATGTGGTCTTTCATGTCAACTGGTCGGAGAGAAAAGGGAGCTGTTGTTCTCCCCCCTCCTCTCCTCCCTTTGCGCTCTCCTACTTTCACTTCGAGGAATACAGTTTGATGGTCTTTCTGTTCTGAATTGTTTTCCATTTTGAGGAAGAAGAAGACATTCTGACAGCGTAAAAACTGGCTCAAAGTAACTCTCAAAGACCTGCTGCACCTCTACAGATGAACAAATGCTGGTGACTGCGATTAAAATAAACATGAAATTCACAGAAATGTATATGGTAGTGCAGTAGTTCTTGGTGAGCTCCTCCACCTTTGGCCTGGATTCTCTCTGTGGTGAGCATCAGGCAGTCTGCAGCTGGAAGTGTTTCTGTGGTTTGGCCAGGTGTCTCTGCCCTGCCTGGGACAAGGCCTCAGCAGGGCCTGGGACTGGAGTCTGGGAGCAGGCTGGAGGCGCTGAGCAAGCTGGCTGCCCCTTCGTGATCTAAAATGTCCCGCAGACCCACCTGACTGGTGGTCAGCTGTAACTGATACAACACGATAGCAGCGCTGGAGGGGAAAAATAGAAAATGAAGATGTGTGTGAGCATGTGAGGACGAGACAGGGAAACATAGAGCTGTGGAGGGGGAAAAAGAGAGCAGAGGAAAGAGAAGGAGAGAGGGGATAATGGAAATTTTGGACAAAATCTTAAACTGAAGAGGCTTTTTTGGTTAAAAATATGAAACACAGACTGTAATACAGTTTCCAGGGGCTTTGGCAAGCAAAGATGAACATATCAAGTAAAAAACACAGTATCTGATATCTGTGCTGTGCTAGATTGAGAGTGAGCAGGGAAGTGCAGGGTAAGAGGAGATGCAGTGTTTCTAAAACCATTCAGCAGGGCTTTTTTTAAGGGACCCAGCTGTGCGCCCTGGAGGTCCTGAGCTCTAACTGTGGCAAACTCAGTGCAGTGAGGCCACGCTGCAGCTTCAGAGCCTGGTTAGCCATGACCTGATGTTCCAGGAGCCTCGGCGAATTGATGGGCCCCACGGGAGTCATCATAAGGGCCCTCGAACAATCACCCATTCATCCCTGCAGCTACAGCGAGAGGGCAAACACTCTGCAATCTCACAAACGCTGAAAAAGATGTTTGAAAGATGTGATATAAGGAAAAGAAGACATCTAGATACAAAGTTTGAGAATGTGAAATAAATTCGGATTTTGCAAGATGTTGGTACTTGAAAAGATTGAGAATTGTGGATAATTTGTCCACCTACACTGAGATCCTCATGACAGCAAACTGTAATTTGCAGTTGTGAAATTTTAAGAAGAACATCAAATAAGTGTATGCTCCCTTGTGAATATGGCTAGTGTATTTTTGGATAATGTGGCTGAACTGGCTTTAGCCCATCATGCCTCATCTGCCAGGACTACACACTGCTGTTACATAAGACAGCTGAGCCAGTCCAGACATCTAGACTAGTCCTTATGTGGACACAAATGGGTGTGTTCACTGCGTCCCCTAGCCCAAATCCGTTTACCGTGACTGTATCAACCGACTTTACCCCAGAAGTTGCCTCTTTGTCGAAGTATCTTTCTCTCTCAAAAACTAGAGTCCAGGAAGTCAGCTGCACATCAGTTACATTTTTCTGAGAGGTACTGGCCAGTTATTTATAGAGCAAGAACAAATATACAATGGAAGGAGGGTAGTGGTTTGGGTAGGAGGCAGGTTAAGCCCAGGAACATCTGTCCTTTCAAAGACATCTCTTCCTTGGTATGCTCAGAATCCACTCCAGGGGTGTCAGCGCTTCACTGGCAGTCACAGAGCTGGCATGCTAGTCAAAACAGAACTGAAGGAGGGCGGGGGGAGATGAAGAACCTCATCCAAGTCCAGTCTTCCATATCACCAAGCACAGTACATGTTCATAAAGTCAGCTGACTCTTGGCCATACTTAGGTTGGTTTTAATGAACGGGAAAAGCTCACTTTTGTCAGGGCAGGGAAGGAAAGGAGCAAAAAGAACAAAAAGTGCAAGAGTAGATGAAGAATAAACCTGAAATATTTTTTATGATAAGGAGACAAAGAGCTCAGTTGATCCTCCTCAGCTGTACAAGAGGCACGTACTGGCTACATGTCTTAGGAAGCAATTATTAGGTATATACTCCTTCTTTTAACGGTGTTTTCTAAAGCGCCGGTTAAATGGTGACAGGTTTGACACTGTTTATGCTTTGTAATTCTGATTTTCCACATTTTCATTTTAGTTTTCATACTTTTTTCCATCTATTCCGTGACCATCACATGTACTGCATGCTTTAGAAGAGGGATTCCTCCTCAGTTGTTCTTCTGAAGTTTCTTCTATTTGTTTTCTCCGTGCAAGATTTTCTTCATTTGTAAGTTTTACTTTATTACTTGGGTCTGACTTTGTTTGTACATGAGGGTCTGTAGTGTAGTAATGATGTTGTGTGGTGATGAATACAATTCACTGGACTTCATCTGTTGTTATTTATCTTATTTATTTGTCAGTCTTTGTGTTATTTTTCCTCTGCACACTCACATGATGTCTTGTCAAGGCCGGAACAGGAAAGACTTGAAGAGTGTGTGTGTGTGTGTGTGTGTGTGTGTGAGGCTGACACAGTCTCTGTTTTGTCTGTCTGCGTCAGAGATGCTTCATTACACACTCGTAAATTCAACCTCTCCGACACTCCCAGTGTGACCTCTCGCTCGCCATTTCTCTGAATCTTACTGACATGCGTGGAAACAAACACACACACACTGACACACACAGACAATCACACGAACAACAACTGGGTATGACAATGTCAACATCTTTACTTATCTTTATTTGCCTTTTTTTAAAAAAAAAATAAATGTACATTTTCGAAATTAAAATTTGTGCATCACAATGTAAATCATTTTCTAATGATCTTTTTTCTATGAGAAGACTCAGAACTTCTTCAGTTACTTAAAGGATAACCGAATCATGTTACAGTATATGAAGATGACACAAAATATCAAATATCATTTTTTGTATGAATATCATTAAATAATTCTCACGAATTTACCAGTTACATTTCATTATTCATTATTTACATTACTCACCACAGAACACTGTTATGATCATCTTTATTATTATTATCATCATCATTATTATTATTATTATTACTGTCGGAGTAAGACTTTTTCTCTTTTGCCGTGGTGTGTTTTTCTTGCTCAGCCACGCATTGCAGAACAAGTAAGGAAATTTTGAGGATGAACAGCAGACTAAATAAACGCGCTGCAAGCAGAAATATGACATTGTTGCACTGGCTGAAACGTGTTTTACTTTTGAAAGTGGGAGCACTTTTGAAAGATTTCTGGATATTTGGATAGGAAAACGCTTCTTTTTAAATTTTGTTCAGTTACCTGTTTCTATTGATGTAAAATATTTATTATGTAGTAGATTGTATTTTTTGTTGCAGACTGCCAATAAATATATAAAAAATATAACAAACCCTTTTCTTAGATTTTTCAATGTCATTATATTTAAAAGTTATAATTCACAACAAATGCAGGACAAAACACACTTCAAACCAACAATAATTTATTTGTTTGTCATTTTAATAAATCTGTCATTATCAAAAGATGACAAAATATGTCAGGATGTGTGATAATCATGAGATATTTGATCAATTCAAATGGCCTCTTTCAGTGAGGATGTCAAACAGTTTTAAAAAAAACACATTTTCTAACTTTAGGAGAAGAAGTGGAAATGAAATTCAGTTAAATTTATTTATTTTTCAGCCAACAAAAAAAACTATTTGGTTGCTTCATTTTGGCTCTTGTGACTGACGAAATTTCAAACTGATGAAAATTTGCAAATGTTGTCTAGAAAAAACATCAAAACAAATCAGATTTTTTATGAACTTTTGATTAATGAAACAATAATTGTTTTACTTTTTGTTTATACTGAACTGTTGAAAGGTTATTGTTAATATTTCCTATATGTAATATGTCTCATATGGTAATAAACTGAAGGTAAATGCATTGTGAGTTTCTTTAATGGACCCTCATTCCTGAGGCCCTGCATACTCACCTTGATCCTTTGGTTTGCATAGAAATGACAGTCGTGTGGTGAGAGGATAATTAGATTAGGTTATTGGGTGAATGTGTGTGTGTGTGTGTGTGTGTGTGTGTTGTGGGGGTCAGTTAGAGATCAAATTAATAAAGGAGGGGAGAAGATGAATTTATCCTGAAAGGATGAACTCTGCTAGTCTCTAAAATATCCACTCACGCATTCAACATTCACGTCTGACCTTTATGGAGAGAGATTCTCGCTAAATATGTCCAAATTCTAATCCCTAAAATATTGGTGTTTACATTGTAAAAACAAACCCTGCAAAATGGATAAAAAAAATAAATCAAAAATCAGTGTCTTTTAAAAACAATGCATTTGTTGGATTAGCTCTTGAGGGAGTTGCATTAAAATATCTTTGTTGTTCAAATAAAGAAAGAAAGAAATCATGATATATAACATGTAACATTTCAATATAATTATTCTTAGTTTTTGGTTGAATGCGGAAACAGTTAAACCACTTTCTAGCATCATACATTCTTGTCTAGGGAGGCGGAAATTTGTTTTGATTATTCTTGTACAGTAAACTAACCCCACGATACATCGTGGTTATTATAATTTTTGTAATTTCCCATCACACACTGATTACACACATAGAACATCCTGTAACTCTTCAGGCAAAAATTCTGAAAGGTTTCTGTAGGGTCAGAGAGTGCATGGTGGGTAGTCTCCAGGGTTTCTCCTTCATTTGTTTGCAGTTTCTTGGCTCGGACTTTCAATAGCAGTCGCAGTAGTAAATTAATTTTCCGAAACATAATCACTTGTTGTGATAGTATTTCTACATTACTGCTCAGGTTCTATATAAGAGAAAATACCTACACAAAATTTCAGAAACAATTTGAAAAATTAACTAATAATTTAACCAGGTAGGTATTTACAATGCATCATGAATCAACTTATCACTGACACAAACTCCTGCGCAGGAGTGGAATCCCCCTATAATTACATTTTAAGAGCAGAGGAAGCTGTAGGCCTGAACCCCATCATTTAGTCAGCATTAAATAAATACAAGGCCCATCAGCACCAGATATGCCCTTACACAGTGTCTTTCACAAAAAGAAAAATAATAATAATAAATAAATAAATCTGGGGTTATGATCAGGGTACATGAAGAACAGTCAAGATTGAAAGCTGATATTTCAAATGTGGGCTAATCTATCAATAAGCAAATTATTCAGCTTGAGGTAAGATCAGGAGGAAAACGTGTTGTTACTTGTTCAGTAAAACAACAACGGCAGACTGCGAATGACGGTAGCTTCTTTCTTGTAACAAATATGACACTGCCACGTGTAACATTTGGATAAATGACACAAAACAATGGTAATACCTGGACTGGGTAATGTGCTGTTCGCTGAGAGGTTTGAAGGATTTCTATAGAACTGAAATTTGATATCCAACACATGTCATGGAATTTCTATTCTTCATCTGCCCCGGCTCGCCTCTGATGCCGTGCCAGAACTGTCGGCGTAATAAACCTCTAAGAAGACATGCATTACCCAGGGATTACACTGATTCAATGACAACAACAATTATTGGGAGAAAGTTTAAGACCAAAAGCTAAAATTTGTTTGACAAAGTGATTTCTGTCTCAGCATAAGTATAAATGATTAATTAGTTTTCATTTACTATTTTGTTTTTACACTCATTATTTCATAATAGTAATTGTTATTTATTATTTCATCTAAAAAGGCTGAAGGATGAAATAATAGTTTGAAGTGATTAAACACTGATTGAACACAAAAGAGTTATATATAAAGTCCGGTTTTAAACAGCACCTTTAAAACAGGGGAAATATTTCTCAATATTGGTATTTTTCCAGTCCTAAATTCTGATGTCCAGGTCAAACACCCATATATTACACGTCCCTGTTCAGCTCTGTCCCTCTCCAGATGTAGCGTAGTGATTTAGGCTGACCTTTATGCCCTTAAGGTACGTCAACATTGTTTCAAGGTGTCCTTGTGTGGGCTCAAATTGTCGATGCTCTGTGACACAATCAATCATTTTTAAATTGGAAATAAAAGTTGTACAAAAAAAATGATCTCACCAATTTTCCTTGCCTTATTGTGAATTGTAGTTGTATTTACAATAGTACCACCACAAAAAAACCCCTACTAAACGTAGGAAAAATTACAAAAATAGAAGTTAATGCGAGGACTGACACAAAATATTTGTAGTAAAGATTCTGTCAAAGTGCTATTAACCGACAATACACATCAACAACAAGTACATTGTGGCTTGTTTTCAATTTTCCACCCACTAATGTGCCTCCAGAGATCCCAAGCTTATGGTCTCAGCCGTGCAACGTACCAAATATTTAGAGTAATAGCTGGTTACTGTGCTATCTCTACTACTACAACTGTCAGTCTCTGCCCTGGAGCTAATTAAAAAGGCCCCGGTGCTTTATTTGTTTGCACACACTCTGAGGGCAGACTGGAACAGTCAGGCGTGGGGGCATGACAAGCACGCCATGCCCCTTTAAATCACTCCCCTGTGCCAAAATGCTGACACCACACAAGAATCTTGACAAAACATTCGCTGTGTCCCCAGTGTGGGCAAGACACACACAGAGAAAGAATCATGACGAGGATGATTTATAGGCGCTTTGTTCAACAAGCAAGAAATGTACAAAAATTCTGTATATTTACATTGTACAGTTTTTCCCTCAGCTACAATATTACCCAGTTTTTGGCCTTTGTTCCAGTGTAATATCACACACGCTACTTAAAGTACAAGACACTTTTGCATAGTGTAAATGGTATAAAACATGCTGTACCGTATTGTCCCAGGTCTGCATCCCATCACCATGACCTGGTCTCCTGCTGCATTTCTTTGTCAATGCTGCTGTTGCCGAGGTGGTTTTGCTCCCCTCTAAAATCTGGACGCCCTGAAAAGTGACACAAAAATGGAGCTGGCATTGGAATAAAAGACACATGCGTCTTAATTGTGCTGCAGTGGACCCCGGGGCATCAGCTGCTGTCACCTCATGGCTCTCTGCTGCCACCTGTCTGTCTTTCAAGGAGCATATGAGGACCTGATGTGAAGGTGGACCTGCAGAATGTGCTGAGTAATGCTCAGAGATTGTGCTAAAATAACTTCATTTCTTCAAACCCTTACATTAAACATTTTCAAGGTTTCATTATTGTTTGAAGATGACACAAAACTTTCTTAAATTAAAAGCACAGCCTGTTGTTTTCCCTGCAAGTACTTACTGTGAAATACTGAAGTTTTCTGGAAAATAACAGCATGAAAGTCATTCTGTTGAGGGTCTAGTCTTCCCTGAGGTAAATAATTTGATTAACTCTCAAAAAGGACGGCAATGAATTGACTTGATTCTGATCAAATCTCCATAAATGAGTGTTTGGAGAGCAAAACCCCTGTTTTGCATGACTTTATAGCCAAACAGGAAGCTGTTGAAACTGTAACATAAATAGCAATCAGGCCATGAGTAAACCAATCAGCAGCTTTGTTTCAAAATATGCAGCAATCAATTAGCAAATGGATTTCCTTCCAAATTAACAGATTGAATCAAAGCTTCTCAGGAAACACATTATGGACAAGCTACAGTTTGTTTTGCTTAATTGAGGACGTTTTCGATTTTTATTACCTTAAATTGTGTTTAAATTGCAGATGTTTTAAATCATTTGATCAATCATCCACCTATTCTGTCTCATAGGAATGTTCAGAAAGCAGGTATCTTGCAGTCATTGCCTGTTGAGCTCTTTTTGATTTGACATTTTATCTCATATCCTCTTGTGTGCTGTGAATATTGCAAACAATAGCTGATTAATTACCACTCTTGAGGTATAAAAGCTGTTCATTTTCCATGCAGGGATCTGAAGACACCCTGTTGGCCTCATATGTACTCCAGGCCCCACTCACACAGCTTTCTCCCACACTACTAGCAATGCTCCATCATCTGCATCCAGCTGCAAACCACAAACAGAAGTATTCCCCTGGAGGGGGATTTTGTGCAGTTAGGCCATCATCAGCACAGGAACGAAGAGGTAAAATATGAAGTTGAATCGGCCTCACTGCCCATCAATAAAGGACAGTTTGCACGAGCTTAAGCTTATGTGCCAGGGGGCTGATACAGTAGTCACTAGGAATGTTGTTAGAGTATGTGACAACATTTCCCAGACCACTGAACATTGAAAACAGACCAACGAGGCAACATATTGCATTGATTTAGTCATTTGACAAATAGCTCTGGAATGAGTATCCACGTCCAGTCGTTTGTAAGCGGCTGCCATATAAGTAGTGGATAAAAGGAAAAATGGTCTCTTATTTTGAGAACAGGAAATGAGACAATGACAGGAGACAAACTTATCACATATTGAGACGATTGTGGTAACCGTGGTGAGAAATGATCTCTAGATGGTGTCTTTATTGTCTCTCCAAGCTGATGTGGTCGTCCCATTCACAAGATTTTCATTGCATCTGCTAAACTGCTGTAACTCATGTCCACATGTTTACACAACAGGCTCGTACAGTATTATTCAGTGTATTTTTCCAAAGAAATTTTGTAATTACCAACCTGAAATTAATAATATCGTCCTGTTTTGTTTTCCTTACTGTGATTTTCCACCACATTTGTTCTCATGTGTGAGGCCTCGTTTTGCTGAGGCTGTGTTTTTGTTTCACCACAGTTGTTTCGAATGTAACAGGTTAGCCGAGCACTTGGAGAGTTCTTCAACTAAAGACTGTCATATGTGACAGCAAGAATCTGAGCTTGCTTTGCATCCTTATACCGTTAGCTGTGACTCTTGTGTGTAGCCAAGCACTCCTGACCTTGAAAAATTTCTGTGAAATACTGTGGTGCAGATACTAATGGTCTAATTTGGATTATTTTATTTTTGAAATTTTTCAACTGGACAAAACTCTATCTACACCACACACCTGCCCTAAATTATGTGTGAACACAAAATAAGCTCATACATTCTGTGTCTGAGCAATCATCACCAACCTCCCAGTGCGGCTTGTAGAGTTTAGCTCGTCAAAACACGGCGATTGCCCTCCATTTGATTTTCCTAAACCCTGCAAACTCCATTGTGGAACCTCTGTCAGCGAGAGAAGTGCCGTTGAGAAAACAGGATTAGTTGCTATGGCAACACCTGGAAGCAGCACGTGCAAGCAGGGGAGAAAAATGATCCTGGTTAACTGCTGCAGATAATGACACTGCTATATTTATATTTGTCTTTGGCAAGGGACAACTTAGCCATTCCACTGCTAACCACAGCCAGCTTTTTTTGTCCAAACAGTGCCAGCGTGACTTTTGTTGGAGTGTAGCAGAAGGACCCTCAGAGTTTCTAATTACTGGAAGTAGGGGTTGCTTCTTACATAATGTCAGTGAGTCAGTGCAATAATGTGGTTGACAAAGAAAAAGACTTGGAAATTGAAGACAATACACGGTGTTTCATTATCTAAGTGACTTAGTGATTAGTCTACGGGGTAGCACATTAAAGACACATTCACTGATTACTCTACAACACCTGCAGAACATCATGTTTCTGCTGGACATCACTGTTGTATATTTTGAAACTGAATGACATCAACTTTAGTTTGATTTGTTAGGTTTGTCAGATATACTGACATTTTCCTGAGCAAAGACCCAACTGAAGAAAAGCTCAGAGACCAGGTGGTAGTTAGTGAGCGTGTGGTTGCAGGGAACACAGCCTGATGCACTGATGCATGCAGGACAAGCAAAATAAGCTTGATGCAGGAGAGGCGTGCCCTCCAGTTTTCACCAAAGAGGTCAGCAGTTAATTTAACTAGTTAGCTAGGTCACCCATGCACCTAGCAATCCTATTGACTGGGCTAGGGGCCAAGGCTGATGAGAAAACCACCCTGTACTATATTCCCTGTCATCATGGCCTCTGTTGGTCTGTGAAGCTGTGATCAGTTCATGTTCAGCCACATTCACTGGTAGCTTCCACTCCAAGTAGAGTTGGCTCACTAGCTTAATGGCACAGGAACCATCGGCTACTGTAAACAGCAATCAATATCCTTGTCCATCCGTTTCCTGTTTTACATGTTACTATGCAGAATCATGCAGCACTTTGATGCCTGTTTCATGCACAACACTTAAAAACACACTTGATATCAACAGCAGTACATGGGTGTGTTTTGATCAGATTTGATTTGGCATTTTGGTTACAATGTGCATGAACAGCCCAACACATGTTATCAAATTCTTATTCTTACACATATCAGTTCTAATTGGTCTGTGAATATTCCACATCATAGTCACAGTTCCTGTTTTTCAAACACACCAGTGAGATCACAGTGTGTTCATGCAGTGAAATGATGATAAGATTTAAACGGTTATCGGGCCCACACTGATAACAGTTGGGATTGTACAGCAGTTTGATTCACTGCAGACTGGTTCTGTGGAAAGTCACTGAAATTCACAGATTTCTCAAGAAGACAACCCTTCTGATTTAGTCGTTACTTACATTTATTACTAGACTGATAGTGTCTGTCCCTACCCTCCCAGGCTCCAGGTCACATTCAGGTGGAGCCTCTGTTTGACGCCACAGGACCATGATCCTAACCTGACAGACCTTTTTATTTAAAAAAAAGAAGAAAATGACTCTGTGACCCACAGGCTCCAGACAGTACGCCAGGCCATGTGAGTTCACTGTGCTTTTATAGAGGTTTTTTTCCGGTCTATTGCTGTATGCATTGTGCCAAAAGGATGACTACTAAAAGAAGAGAAAAGAGACGAAGAGCCCGGGGTGAGAAAGTGCAAAGAGATGCACAAACAAAGGGAGCAAACAAGCAATAAGGTGTCAGACGAAGAGATAGCGAAAGCAGTGGCGTGAAGAACGTGTTATCGCCAAGATCCGTTCGTCACAAACTCATTTCAGAGGGGTGTGAGACATGAGTTGGCAGAGCTAAGTGCAGGGGCTCGTTGGAATATGTGTGGGGCCATAGGAAGTTCTGTGTGGAGAAGATAACAGTGTATGAGTGTGTGTGAGGAGGCAGCAGAGGGGGGGTTTGAGAGTAACACTGTCCTCAGCCCTGCCCTGCTTTCCTCTATTCACTGCCCGCATCCTGTCTGTGTGCTGCTCCCTAATGGCTTTTAATGAGCCACAAGTGAATCCCTCTCCTTCCTGCCTTCATACAACATGCCAGGCTAGAGACAGTGAAAGGAGAGAGAGAGAAAGCCAGAGACACAGACAGAGACAGAGACAGACAGAGCTATCGAGGTTGAAATATTGACATCACTGCCTCCAGTGGTGGCCACTTGTTCTCGTCTCCAACTTTGCAAAAAAAAAAAAAAAAAAAAATACAACCATCCATTAAGGTTCCATGAGATGACGCCCACCTATTTCACATAACACAAGAAAGAGTTTCAGATATTTTTAATAACATTTTCCTCTTATACACACTGGTTTAAAATATCCCAGGCTTCGTTCAGGAAATTTGCAGCAAAAAGTAAAATCGGTTATTTAAAAACATGCCTTGCAAGTTTGACTAAGATTAACTTATAGCAATTAATAATATGGCTAAAATGTGGTAAGTAATTTTAAGTCGGATTTCTAACATAAAGACACAGAAACTAATATCTACATCATAAGTAACAAATCTTCAGAGATCATGACCTTCTTAAGAAGCTGATCAGTTTGTAGATTCCCAGGTATTTGTTTATGGTCTTTATTATTGCATGACGTAATAATCAATCTAGTATCTTGAAGTCTGAGTACAAGTTACTTATTTACCTTTTTTTAGATTGAAAAAAGTAGCCTTTCATTGTCTACAATATAATTCAGAGTTATTCAGGCAGCACTTCTTATCAATTCCTGATCAACTAAGCTTTTGTGTGCTGTGTTGTTAGGTGTCACAGATACATTTTTGGATGAAGTGTTTGACTGCAGAAAAATCAACACCGAGATTAGCAGACTGATACACCAAACGCTGCACAGGTTGGACATTTGTGATTGCTCACTCATGTAGAAAGGTTTGTAACACTGCTTAACGCTCCCTTAAATGTCTCTATCTCATCTGCTGTCTCCTTCACATGGCTGGCAGGAATCCACGGCCCAGAGTTGTGTCTCGTCATTGTGATAGATGACAGGTGAGAGAGTCTCTCTGATCCCTCTGACACTCCGTAATTGAGTTAAGAAGGCTGGATTATAGACTCCTTTTGAAAAGGGCTGAGGTCAGCTCTCTATTCTGCCTGATGCATAGCACCAGAGAGTGAGAAAAGGTCTGACAGTGATTGCAGGAATGTTTGTGCATGGGAGACAGAGATAGAGAGGGACAGAGAGGGGCAGACGGTTGTGGGAGAGATTGGATGGGGTATTGAGACTGTGCTTAGCTTAGAAAATGACATTTGTAAACAAAGTGGAATGGATTTTTCTTTCAATATCAAGAATTTTTAGATCATAGCTTTAACACAAGTAAACAAAAGAAGGCTTCTCTAGCATAAGCAAATGGTAGACATAGCTAGATGATGTTCACGCATTTTAAAAATTTTTGACAGGGTCAGGATGGCATGAGAAAATATTAAACCAAAAGAGACAGGCAAGTTTTTGTTTTTTTGTTTTTTTGTCATTCAATGTCATTATTGCCCTGGTTAGTTAGACACAGTGCTTCCTTGCCTTTTCCCCTGCCTTCTTTGTGTCTGACTTTCCCTGGCTTGTCTCTGTATATATAGTGGGCATGATTTCCCAACACCTGGTGTTCTCCACACCTGTCTCATATCTGCCCATCAAGGTCCTCTACATATACCCCTGCTCAACTGCCGCTCGTCACTAGAGTGCTCTCTCAGCTAAATGGGAAATCTTGGTCTATGACAGTTTGTGCTAGAATTATACTATATAGATGAAAGTACTGGGGAACCTGACCATTACACCAACAGGGGCTTTAATGATGTCACATTCTAAATAAACAGGCAGCTATAACAGCTTCCACTCTTCTGGGAAGGCTTTCCACAAGCTTTTGTTTCTGTGACACCTTTTGCCCATTCAAGCAGTGGCACATTTGTGAGGTCAGGCACTGATGATAGACAAGTGCTTCCACACCAAACTCATCCAACCAAGTCTTTATGGAGCTTGTTTTGTCCACTGGGGCACAGTCATGCTGGAATAGAAAAGGGCCTTCCCCAAACAAAGTTGGAAGAATAGCATTGTCCAAAATGTCTTGGAATGCTGAAGCATTAAGATTTCCTTTCACTGGAAGTAAGGGGCTGAGCCCAACAAAAAAGAGGTGTGTCTGGATACTTTTGTTTGTAAAGTGTATTTCTCCTTGTGATATCCTCATAAGTTTGGCTGACCATTTTTTCTTTATGTTTAAAAATCGCCTTCTTTGTCTTTGCCTTTCCCAGCCTGTAAACCTGAGCCATTCCCCACTCCTCACCATTCCTCAGATGCTCACCTTCAACTGCTTCCCCTGTGATACAATAAACCTTTTACCCAAATCCATTTCCTCGTGTCTGAGGCTGCTTTTGGACCTTATTGAAAACCACACTGTAAGAATAAGCCATAGTTTTATAATAAACTAGGCTAAGTAAGCAGTTTCAAGCAGTGTGTGTGTCATTTGTTCAAGAAAAAGAATTTAAGGATGAGGAGCAGCTAATAAGTTTGGCTAATGTGTTACCATCTGGCTGGAGTTTCTGGAGTGTAAAAGTGTAAAGCCACTATTGTTACTCTAAAATCTGATATACTAGAGTCTTTGGGGGATTTTCTGGCCTTGAGCAGGTATTTTTAGAAGGTAACCCATAACCCCACAAAATAACATTTTATGTAATGACGCACAACTTTCTTTTGGAAATGACACTCAAATATTGCTTTCCGTATGTAAAATTTTGCAGGTTAAAACATATAAACACACCGTTTAATCCCTATACTTTGTCTCTGTTATTTTGTAAAGAAAAACAAAAGTGAACATTTAGTCTTCAGTTTTAGATTTTTTAATAACCTATTGTACCTTCTATGAGCAGCCTAAAATAAATAATTTTTCCTTTGCTCAAGGTTTTTCTTTGTTTTCTTGCCTTGTGGTTCTGTTTTGCCATCGTTGTTTTGAATAAGACAACAAAGCTGAGCAGTCAGGGGGACCAGAGTTGCAAAATGCGCAGCAATAATTCATCCTTAAATATAACAGAAGGTCCTTATTTGTTGAGGGTTAACAATCGGGTAGAGACAGCAAAAGTCCAGCCCTCATCCTCACAGTGGGAGGTAAACCAAGCCAAGTATGGGATAGCCAAACAAGGTGATGTATGGCGGGATGTTTACTGCTCTGGCTGTTGCAGTTGCCTCCCTGAAGCCCTGCTTGGGTCCACTCACGAACCTGGTGAAGCTGGGTGGGCCAAACTCCTGCTGAGTTAATAACGAAAATTACAGGAACTTCTACAGAGCTCATCGAAATATAGAAACATTGCAGTGTAGATAACCTGTGCTTCGTAACATCTCATTGAGTTTAAGTCATGTCAGCTAAGTCAGAGTCAGAATAAATATATACCACGCTGATGTATGACAGATACTAAAATCTATCCACACAGCTTCTACTTCCAGTGTTTTCAACCTTAATAGAGTAACAGAAGGGGCAGTTGTCTTTTTATCCCTTACAAATCAACCATAATTTCTTTGGGAAGAGCTTAAAAACAAATGGAGCAGACTTCAGGCCAAGTCAGTGCTTTAATGGTGACAGCACCCAACAGATGGTGGTTAGGTTAACACTCGTCATAATAGTCATGATGGCAATGATGAGGACAATAATAGCTCCAGCACCAGACGACAACTACAGTTGCAGGTGGGGAATACAAGGAGGAGGAAATGTGTGTATGTGTGTGTCCTTGCAAACACCTGAGTGTCTTGGCAACCCTCAGAGGAAGGGTCCCGGTCATCGGACATCCCTGTTGCAGGGCCCACTCCCTGCAGCAGACCTCCTAATCAGTGGGAACAAAGGGGGGAGGGCATCTAACAGCTCCAAAATAGCACGAGGAGCAGGAGGAGTGGAAGGAGTGGAAGGAATCTGATGCAATGTCTCATACTGCACGTATCTAAAGAAACAACTCATCCAGTTAATATCTGTTTTATAAAAACAAATGGCTCGCATACAGGAAGCCATGAGAATAAAGAAAAACAGAAAGTGATGCTGTAGAGATGAGTGGAAAGATACACCGTTGCTTACCTTTCTGTGTTTATCATGCGTTTGATAACGTGAATCTTGTGGAATTGTGTGTATGTGTGTGTGTGTGTGTGTGCATGCATGTGGTTGTATGTGACTTCCTCAGCTGTTCATTATGAACTGACAGCCTGACAAACTGTGGCTCTGGTGGTTGCATCAACTTCCTGACCCCACAAGCCACAGTGTTTTCCCTGATTGACTTTTCCTCTCAGACGCCACACAAGATGGGAAAAGAGTGTGCAGTCGTAGTTTCTTACAACGTTACATCGCTTCTCTTCACATGTTAACTATGGTAAAGATACAATTAATTCATACTCTTCAAGTGTGCAAGCTGATGCATATCTGCAGCCTTGATGATAGTCAAGTCAGAATGTTTCTTGCATGTTTTAAAAAAAACCATACCTTCAGATGTTTGCAGATATCCATTCGGATGACACGTGCAAGCTTCCTTGTAAGCAGCTCTGACTGTCCCATGTGGCTGTTTTTCTGATAAGTCCCTGTCCACATGGAGAAAGGCCCATCAAAAGCATGAGATGATAAAATGGACAATAAGCGGGGGCCACCAGGTCCCCCTCCTCTGGGGGCCACAGATTAGGCCTCCTGCACTTCCTTTGGAAAACAGGCACCGGACCCAGAGGAAGCTCCTGTCAGCTGCGCTCCCTCACCTCCCTGGCCTCTCTCACTCTAACTTCTAACTCCCTCCCTCTTCTCCACCACTCTCTCTCACTGCTATTCTCTCTGACTAGGAGATTAGACGCAGGCCTTTCCATCCACAACTTGCCACCGTACTCCACCCGGATACAGAAGGCCATGCCTCATCAGGCTACTGCAGCATGTCACAGTGACGCTCTCCTTTTTGATGTTTTGTTGTTGTTTTTTTTTTAATTATCATTTGCACTGGCACATGCTGTGGTGACTGAATTTTAAAAACAACATCTTTTTCGTGGACAGTTTTCATCAGTACACCGTAACCCATACCATGTGTGATGTGTATGGATGGGATGTAATGACAGAGAAACACAAATCTCTGAATAGTACAGCAAATCTCCTGCTGACAATATCCTGTGTTGCGCTGCCAGGACCAGACAGTCAGACAGTGGAAGGTGGAGGAGGAGGAGTGGGGAGGGGGTCAGGTGGTCAGCACGGATTGAGTGTGGACACTCCCTTGACTGTAAAGCCAAAATACTGTTGAACTCATCAGACAGATAGTCCTTGTCACCCCCACCCTTCTACTGGCTTGATGATGACCCAGACCACTATGTTAGGACTAGGTGGGTCTTTGGACTTTAACAGGAGGAGTATGTATATAGCAGGATAGCAGGAGTATGTTGTGCTGCATCATAGCTGTGACATAGTGGTTAGAATTTGTGTGTTTTTGTACATTAATTTTTGAAAGAAGATGTGACAAGCTTCCTTTTACAAATGAAAAGTTCAAAAGCAATAAAACAGACCCATACTCAGCTCAGTACTCTCACTACTGCATTTATTGGTCTGGTATATGACAAGTCATTTGTGGTGGCTGAAATGTCCATTTTCTCAATCAACTCTGTTTCAGTCAGGTTGCCAAAATATTAACCCTTTAAAGCAAATTCCTTGACCAGTTTTCATTTAATTAAAACTATGACAAGAAATAACTGGCATTGGCCCTTTTTTTACATAACAATAAACATGACTAAAACAAAAAGGTAACCTTTGAAAACAAAACCTTGTCCACAAATAAGTGTTTAACAAAATGAAGGAACAGACACTGTTTCGATGCAATGCTCGGCATGGTGCCCCACAGTGAATATACATATACATATGCCAGCTGCATGTAACTGCAGTAATGCTGGGAGAGCAAGAACAACAGGTTATGAGCAGTTCTGTCAAAACAGAAAGAGTCTGGGAACAGGATATACTGAGGAGAGTCAGTCATAGCAAAGAGAAATGGCCATTGAGAGTGTGAACCAAAACAGTCTGCTGTAAACATGTAAATAGTCTATTTTCTGCTGAACTTGTGGTAGATGAGAAGAACAGCTGTGAGCAATACAGGGAACAAGTTGTAAACAAGGTCGAAAGCTTCACCAAACTTATGGGGAAGACAAGAAAAACCAAAGGTGAACATAAAACCACCATCCAATCCCTTTGTAAAAGATACCACATTTTACAGATCAGCTTCTTGATTCGGCTCTTACCTTATAACTTAACTATTATTTTCTGACTCTGTTCAGCATTCCCTCTGAACAGAGCCATGCAACTATTATAGTTTTTGCAGCATATTAAACCTCACTCATGAACAGACTTTAAGTGAACCTTGTGACTGTAGTTGAGGCTATATCCTGTCTGGCACACACAATACCAGAAATCATGCTGCAGTCACAGACCCTGATGATTGACATGTTTGGTGTCACATGTGTGGTTATTATTCCATCCAGGGGTTAAGATCTGGTCTTTGTAGACATGACAGGCATTTCAGAAGACTGCAGTACTGTAGGTTCTATTTCCAGTACAACCGCCACAGGCAATTTGGATCTCCTGCGGGCCAAGTAGTTCGAATGGTGGGGGCGCACATGCAGAGCCAAAGTAGGTAACTCTGTCAGGCTTCCCTGCAGGCCCAGTGGCCACTGAAGGCTGGCACACAGTGTCCTCTTCACCACAAACACTGCCACAGGTAATGTTTTCCTGAAGTCATGCCAGTGTTTTAAGAATTTCCATGCATTGAGGAAAAAGACCCTGGTCTACCTCCTGAAATACAAGCGGACTTTTCAGCCAAGACCGGCACTAATGTAGTCCGCCTTTACAGACGGTGAGCAGACTAAAGCTCTCCTGTCTTGGAACCAAAGAGGTGAGAGGATTAGGGCTTGCCACAACATTTAACGACACTGAACCTTGTTTGATTTAATCAAGCATGGTAAAAAGCAGACACAAGCAACTCTGACCTAAACCTCCTGTTTTTGACCCTGTCATGCAATGTGTGATTGTTCACATTCATATGGGCTTGCATGCGTGCTGAGCAGGAGGCACTTTGCCACAACATCAGCAACCGAAGAGAACAGACCAATCTTGAAGCAAATTTGATCGTGTTTTTCCCCTGACAAATGTGACAGATTTACAGGAAAATCTCATTATTGGTAGTCAACATGAACCTCTGATGAGATTAAAGGTGAGACACTGGTCCTTTCAGAGGAAAGTTAATGTAGTTAATGTCTGAGTATGCAACAACCCTATACTAATATATATAAGAGTCATTTAAGTCTTTTTACTGCTAAATGTGTCAACGCTATAAATGCTAGATCAACATTTTCTATATTACTGAAAATGGTTCTCAAACTTTCCCTGAAGTTCACATGAGCCAAATGCCAATCTTGTCACTTCAGTACTTTTTCTGCATTAATTTCCTGTGCATGATTAAATGAAGTAAATAAAAAATGATCCCCAAACATCGAGGGTGCCAACTGAATTTTACTCTGACATTTTGAGAATAAAAGCTCAGCTCATGACTGAGATGTGTCTTGCTATCATTCCTTCCATTTCATGAGCCAAAAGCCAGACCTCAGCCAGACACCAATGCACTCTGGAGACAGGTTCTGTGATTTGACAGGGTCTGGGCCTCAATCTGGTCAGGCCTGAGTGGAGCGAGCCACAGAGGAATGACATGTGATAAATGGGTCTTATCTGGAGGTTGTGGCGTTGGGAAGCTGACTCTGTTTCCCTCCGATTACATTAACAGGCAGGAAAATGGGACGCGGGGGGAATGGCTGGAATTTCATACAACGAGGGGCAGACGCTCATTTTCACTTGTTTGCAGACTGATAAAGAGCCCAGGAGGAGGCGTGGAGGAGGTGTGCCATACACACTCTGTGTACATATGAGATCTGAGTATTATTCGTCACGACTGTAGTATTTTTATCTGACAATGCGTAGTATTCAAGGACATCAGTTCAAATTAAGTTTATCTGCATGTACATGACCTCCCTCACTTTCTCTCTTTCTTTCTTTTTTGTACCCTTAAATGAAAGTTGGGCTCTATACATGCTGCCCTCTGCTGACCTCAGTGGACCTGGAATAACACACTGTTTAGAATCAATATCCTGGTGACTGCATGGGTGTATACAGATTTATTTCCAGGTACCAAAGTGACACCTGTGCCACTTGACTGGATTGTTTCCCAGCTGTCCACGGTGGTGCACAATTCACTTCAACACAAGTGCCCCCAAGGTCATGTTGCAGCAGCACATAGCTCACAGAGTGGAATGGAATTACAGTAACGTGATTACACACAATGAAAACTTTAAAAGTTTTGTCAGGTCTGCTCATTGTTTTCAGTAATTTGCAAGTTTAGTTATGCATTTGTATTTGAATTTGAATAGTAACATACTCCGAAAGTAGCAATAATGTAGCTAAATTACTGAGATGCAGTAAGTAATTACATCCTCCTTAACTGTTTATTTAAATATATATATATATATATATCTACCAAATAGCAGATCTTTCCCACAAAACAAGTGCATCATCACATTTTTTTAAAATTTCTTTTAATATAGGAAACTCTTCAGTGTAAAGTGCTGGAAATTAAAACAAAAATGGTTTGCAAAAATTTGCATTCTGCTTAAGGACTTTTGCTGTTCTTTGAAATGCAGATGTATTAAGATGCTGAAATTTATTATGAAAGATGAAAGTCATTAGCTCAGTTCCTGCAGAGATTTGACTCATTTGTGTCACTGCAATTTACTATTCATTGGTTGAAATCTGGGTATTGGAGTACATGGAAAGCTACTGTCACATGCCTTGAGACCTAGATCATAACCCACTGAAAGTACTGATTTACAAAATATTAAACACAACTAACTGCACCATAATATTGAGCAGGAATAACTATTAACTGACAAATATTATTGGTCACATTTTGTGCATTCAGCATGAATTTGTGAATTTACACAAACACTTTGTTTTATGGCAGCTAATTTCTGTAAAAAGTTGGACCAAGTGGTGGCAAAATCCAACAAGTTGCAGCTGTGCAAGAAGAATCTGGCCACTACAGTCATGTCAAACCAAGTTCAAAGTTCAGCTCTGTTAGTGGCTGAACTGCTTTAGGCTATACATGTAATATTTCACTTACTTACTTAAACGCACAGTATGTAATTTCTGTCTTTATGGGGTGTCTCAGTCAAAACAATGAATACAAACAACATAATTTGATGACATAGTATTATCATAGACTGGGTTTGACTTAATGTAAGTGCACAGCTCATTAAAATATGTAACCAAGGTGAAATCGTTTTACTGCAGCAATTTTTTATCTTCAATATATATCATTTGCTTTCAAGATTTTTTTTTTTTTTCAATTTTCAGGGTGTATAAATAATTTTGTTGTCAGGTTGCTAGCATAAATAAAAAGAAAATATTATACACATGTGCACATGTGATATATATATACTGCAACTTTACTGCCTCTCTCTGAAAAGAAAAAAACATTGTTCCAAGATTTTGGACAGATAGAAAACATAGAGATATAGTATGATACTGAGGGAGAGAGAAAAAAAGGAAGAGAGAGCGATTGTGATAAGAAACAGGGAGCAGCCCAGACAAACATGGTGTGGCCCTTCCTTACTGACATCCTGAGGAGGAAGCTGTGGTGCTCTGGCCCCTCTCCTCCAATGCCTCAGAGACGAGTTCCTCCAACGGGTCATTGAAGTGAGCCAGGATCAGCGCTTATTAACACTTTCCCTTCCGCTTTTTCCACTCCCTCTGACTCTCTCTTACTCATTTTTCTACTGAACTTACCCTTAGATCAGTATGTACCTTTTTTCTCTGTCTAGATATCTTGCTGCCTGTGTTTTGGCCATCTTTTTTGCTCCCACCATTGTCTTTCCTCTATAATCTATCTCTCTTTTTCCATCATTTCCATCAACTTCCCCTCATTCCCTTCCTTGCACTCTCCGCGTCACTTATTTTCCACACCTGCTTGTCATGGTTCTGCATGTAAATAATCCACCAAATAACTGCAGATATCCACCAGACATGCAGGAGAGCAAGCGGAGGGAAAATCCTGCTCTTGGCTCCATAAATCACTATTCAGACAATCAAGCTAATTGCCGCTCAAATGGCCTCTAACGAAGCTCTAATTGAATAAGGTGGCTGGTGCGTTTAAGCAGTGCAGGAAGCTGAACTCTGGAAAGGATATCTCGGAGAGTGTGTTTTTTAAGTGAGGCAGGCCTGCTGGCACCAGAGACACAGCGGTAAATGATTGAGTTTAGCATTACAGTGGTGGCTCCCTGTGGGCCTGTCCTCCACTTGCAGAAGCAACCTGAGGAATTGCAGGCACTCGGAGAAAAGGCTGGAAAATAAAGAGTGAGAACAGAAGAGAACCAGGTCATGCCAGTAAAATATGTACGCCACAAACACCCGAGAGTAAGCAATTTACACACGAACATTTTTTTTCCTGCAAAATACAAATGTGCCTGTGCACTTTAAGTCCTAAATGTTTATGGGTTTGTTTTTATTACATATTTCTTTCTTGTTTTGAAACAACTGTGCTATCAGCTTTCAAACGCCGACGACTTGATAGACATGTTTTGAACAAGGCGTCACCATCAAAAACACAGCTAGTATAGTCCAATAAACAATGAACAAACCACTTTTTTCACCATGTTGTGCACATATGACTCCCCCATGTTGTTATTCTCCTTTCATTTTGTTCTCACATCTATTCATCCTCTAGCATGGTTATCTGCCCTCTGCATGCCTGTCCAGCACAGCAGGGGTCCCCCGGGAGAACAAACCCACACTGGCGGGTATGGAGCAGTCCCACAGTCCCCTCTCCCTCCCTCCCTGCCTGTCTCCCTCTGCCTTTCTGTCTGCCTCCTCCTGTCCCACCATGTCCCTGCCTATTTGCCCCGCCAGTCTGCCTTATGACCTGGTTGCTGATAAGACCAGAGGCCCCATGGTGCCCAGCCCCTGGTGCCAGCAATTCCCTCTCATACAAAGTCAGTCATGCTGAGTCACAGATGGGATAGGTGATCAAAAACAGCAGCCCAGCTCAAATATATATAAATATATATATATATGTATTAGACAATATGGCTCCATGACACTAATATGACCCTTTTAACCCTGTGTGTGTGTAGCTCCTTTCTCATCATGAGAGATTACCTTTTAGTCATACCAAGGCTGGTCTGTTGATCAGTCTGTCAGTTTGGCCCAGACATATGATTGGTGGCATTCCCACATGTGGGCAAGCTACTATGCTAAACTGTGATTGTGAACATGGAAAATATTAAACCTCCAGTAATTAATTCGATTGGCGAACAAATAGTGGACACAGTAGTGACATGTCACCTTTTAAACATATAAGCAAACAGTTTTTTCTCAACTCATAAGCAGTTACAGCAACATTGTCATTCATCTGGAGGGGTGTTTCCAGCCACCTGATGAATGTAAATGCACTATTTTTAGCACTGGTTTTGCTCGCTTGCAACTCCTGAGGAAAAAAAAAGGTTTTTGGTATATTAAGCACGCAGGGTTCAGTATGAAAACAGCTGCCTCCTACAACTAAAAATGTAACACTGAGCTTGAGGCAATTGACTGCTGTACCTACAGGTAAAGCCTGACTTCCTTTCTTTCTTTCTTTTTTTATTATTTCTGATTAAGTCGTTTGACCCAAGGGGAGGACTCTGATTCGTTCCAGTGGAACAAAATGTTTTTTTGCCCCACACTGACACCTACATAAGGAGGCACACACCCTCCCGTAGATACATGTTTACATACAACCCTCCACTCATTACTTGACTCAGTCAGTCAATAATTCACTCAAAAGCACACCTATTAAAAGAGAGAGAGAGAGAGGGAGAAAGAGCCGTCTGGCATGGCTGAGTGTAGTCACTATTTGTCTGGACATCTATAACAAGGCTCATCAATCTTCTTCAGGGACTGTTCAGAGTTTGGATTAAAAACACCTGGGCCTCCGCAGGCTGACTCATGAGGTGGAAACACGCTCCCACCCTGTCAGAACAGTGAAGAGCGGTCAATCTAACACAACCTCAGACAGATAGAGATGGAGACCGGGGCAGAGTATAAGACTAGGCTGGTGCTGGGGTGCTCCAGGAGCTGTCTGAAATATTATCCCTTCTTTCAAAGCACCGCTGGAAAGAAAAAGAAGGAGCACAGCAGCTTAGCATATAAACCTCTTCGTTCAAACCCTAAATAAATCTGTAGGGAAAGATTAGAGGTAGAAGGAAGGAATAATTGTGTATCAGGAGTCCAAAACATATACTTTATTGACAATAAGGTTGTGACTCACTATAAAACGCTCCTCCTACTGGTCAACGATTGAAACAAAACATTAAAAAGACCCAGCAGAGAGAAGGATATTGGCTTCCTTTGTGGTCTATTTGCCTTCCTGAGCTGTTCTTGGCTCTCACAAAGATTAAGTCAACTACAGAAATGAGGAAGGTGAGACCTGAGGTAGACTTTAAAGTGTGCCCATGTTGAAAAGTTGGTATAATCCACAGAGGAAGGAAGAACAAGCAGTCTGAGGGTGTTTCATAAGCACATTCCTGGCCTAAGTCGAAGCAGCGCAGACAATAAAACTTGTCCGAGGAGAAATTTAAGGCAATCCCTGCAAAGAAAGATGATAAAGGCATAATATAATATCTGGGTGCAATGAGACTCTGTGCACATGTGATCATATATATATGTGAGTGTGTGTGTGTGAGAAAGAGGTGCTTTGACCCCGGTCAAGTCACTTGACTTCTCTGCACCTCTGCCAACCCCAGCTGTATCAACACATCCCCACTCTATCCAAGCAGACAGGCAGGCAATGGGCCGGCGGTGTGTCAGGAGCCTGGCTTCGGCCCATCGCACAGAGACTGACTGGGTGTTTGTGTCAGTATGGGTGGAGGGGATAGAGGGTGGTGGAAAGAGACTTACACCCCTCACCACAAGTCCACTCTATGGAATTCAAATTATTCTCCTCAACCCCCATCAAGTCCCCCACTGGCAACCATGCCCTGAGTAAACAAGCAGCTGGGGTCAGGGGCAAAGCAATCAGCACCACTGGGTAGCCCTTAATGGATTGCTGTGTTTGCTGACAGGTGGCTTGGTAGTGCCTCCAAATCAGTAGGAATCAGCAGAGGCCCCTTTTATGGCATGTTGTAATGCAGCAATGATGATGTTACATTGCAAAAAACATCTCAGATGTTAAAAATAAGAATTCATTATTAAAGGTCATGGTCACAAGTTTCTGAGTTATTTGCGGCTATAATTGTTAACAGTATAAAAATTCGATAGCTTGATAAGTTGTGAATGAATGTATTTTTGTTTATTTTTTTCCAACTCTTTCAGCAGTGCAAGCAAGTGTTCTGAGCTGGCCATGTTAGTCACAACTGCTACAACTTGGCAAGTGAAAGTTGTTTTTTATAAAAGGGCACCTGTAAAGCATTACTTAAGAATTTATTACCATTTGTTAACCTTTCCAAAGGGTGTTAATAGAAAGAGGCATTGCTTACTACTTCACTACTATATGGGTGGCAAATTAAAAAATACATATCCAGTATTATTGTTTAGGTTTTCTGGCAAAATTGAATCAACACAATTTACCATGAGACCACTGCGGGTTGAATATCAAGTCAATAGGCCACCACAGTTAGCTTTGAACTTAAAATGTAAAGTGCTGGAGAAAATTGCTATTTGTTTTAGAATATATATAGTCAAGCTTGTGAACGCATTTCATAAATACTCAGTCAGATATGAATTACAGAAGCTAGGAACAGCAGCTAATTGGTGGAGTAAATGATAGCAAGTACGGAGAGATTTGTCAAATAAACCCAAAGAAAAACGCCTCACAATCCTGATTTGACCCACCTGAGATCTCAGCAGTTTGTAGCAGTTTTCATATCAAGCTTCACTTACTCACTACAGATGGTAGCCAGAGGAGGATGTGGCAATGGGTGGAGGGAGAGCGTGGAAGAGAAGCACTCAGCAAAGGAGGGTGTTTGTCTGGACATGTAATATGAACACCAGAATTGAAATATGGTGTATCTCGCCTTTAGATGACAGTTAACAGCTAACATTTTATGTTTTAAAACGGGCTTTCACAATTTGCGGCCTGTGAGCTCTCTTTCCATTTTTACAAACAGATTTATTAAAAATGATACAAGAACATTTTCAGAGCTTTCATTTTCAAAGGTGACACAGATATCACTCCACAGGAAGACTGAATTTCTATCCAGCTCTGCTCTGCTTGAGCAGCTGTGAAAGATATGATGCATGTTTAATTTCTATCCACTGGGTTCTTTTTTTCAAATGGATTTAAGGATGTTGGATGCCCTCAGTGGTGACATTAAAGGAAAAAAGCCTGCTACTTTGCTAATCCTCTCTGAACCTCTAATATCATTACTGCGGTAAATTCATCTTGGGGGAGGAGGAATGAATGGGCCTCTTTGTTTTATTATTATTATTTCTGGCACAGAAATCCACACACACGTCTGTGCAGCGCTGACCGAAGGTCTTTACCCAGATGGCAGTGGTGCTACAACTTATTGTACAACAAACACATCTTTCAGGCTTTCCAGCCAGAAACAGACTCACTATGGGCTGGGACAAGGGCCAAACAATGCATTACCTCTCACCGCCTAACCTCCTCTGCTTCCATCCCACATAGCTAGCCCTCGTCTGAACAGGAGCATCCCAATCCCCAGGCTGATTTACTGTCTGAGGGATGCTAAGGGTTTCCTGCTCCAGAGTACACTGAAGCCACAGTAGGACATGCACACAACAACACTATCCACGGAGAAAAGGGAATATTCAGACTTTTAATTGCTTATCAAATATTGCATGCTTGCCATTGGATGACAAATGACTATTTGGAGTTGAAAGCGTTGGTGGGGCCTTGAGTGCTTGCGTGAGCGGTTCTGTACAGTCTGTGTTCTGACAGCTGGCAGAGGGAAAAAATTAACCTGGCAGAAACCTGCTCTCCACAGAAAAAAAAAAAAGCAGTCAATAACAGGAACTCAATCAAACTGCCCTGGTTTCCGGTAAGCTATGCACTCTGGACTGCTTGGTCTGACAGAGGCTGGCTTGCTGAAAGACTGGTTGGCTGCAGGTCGGCCCCCACCACAGCATGGAGAACTCTCAGTTGGCTCTGTTGTACCACACTCATTTGTACCTCATCTGAATGAGGTTTCGTTTTTTTATGGATTAAAAAAAAATGTGCCTAACACTGCAATCATTTGCCAAAGAAAGTACTGAGTAGCAGCCTCAAGTTGGGTTAATGCAACATAAAGATTTGAGTTATCCTGTGCTTGCTTTTCAAGACACGTGAGGTGATTATTGTTGAATATTGTTGGAAACAGGCACTTGCTATATGTCAGACATATAAAGAAAAAACTGAGAAGGAGCAGTGATGTTTTAAAGTGACGGTACACCAAAATGTATCTTTTGAGAATGAAAGAGTGTGTGTGTGTGTGAATGGCTGAAAATGTTAGATTCAAATAGCAACACATTTAAAGCCAGAGGAAAGCTATGAAAACACCCATAGAAACTTGACAAACCACCCCTGCTACATAATCTTGCTTGTGACGTTAGCTTAAGCGTTTTAGAGGCCACCTCCTGTTCTTCTAAAATCGTGGTCCAAAACTGCTCTGCTCTGTCCGGCTGAACTCTAACTCCTAGATTACTTTGCTCACTTGACTTATTACCACAGTGGTTTGCTAATGTGTTTATTGCCCTAACCCCTAGTTTCAAGCCTGTATACAGCAGGATATCCATTTTACAAATTTTGACTTCATTCAGAGCAAAATAGATGATAAAGCAGGGTATGCTTTCGGGCGTGCCCACCTTGTGAACTACTTTGTCACTACTATGTTGTGTCCTTTTTCGCTCCAAAAATCCAAGATGGCCACAGCCTTAATGTCAAATTCGAGGCTTCAAAACCGTAGTTCACAAACCAGTGGGTAATGTTGTGAGGGGTTTGCACGTGGCCTCCACCAACCAATGAGAATAATAACTGTCTCTTTCTTAACTGCTCCACTATGTTCACCAGTTAGTCGCCAACTTCATCTGCTGTTTGGTGGTGAGCAGGTCGTGAACAGTAGTGTTTTACAGCTATGATGCTGCCACCGAAAACGACACTAATGTCCCTTTCACTGGGCAAAAAACCCATTAACACCAACTAAGGAATACAATTGGCATCCATTTCCATGTCCAATGACTCTGCATTAGGCATGGGTATTTGCCCACTCCATCTCCAACTGACCATTCAGGCAGCATTTGAAGATCGTAACACTGAAGTTAAAATATATAAAAACGTAACCACATTAACGCTGTCATTGACCTCCATGTCGGTACCCATTAGGCATTGCACATGTGCAACTCTCAACAGAGACGGTAAAAGATGCGATATGGCTACTCTTTAGCTACTTCCATGATCAGCTCTGGAACAAAACAAAGTGTCTAATTCAGAATTCAGTGTTGATGAAAACCTTTTTAAAAGAAAATTTTAAGGTCCAGATGTCATCTGAGCTGCTACTTTCTACTGTTCCCTGTTTTCCACGGTAACATAAAATGTTATGTCATAACATAAAATGTGACACACACACACGAGCATGTACGCGCGCAAACACACAGAGTTGTGTTTCCATCACTTTTGGGGACATTACATAGACTTACATTCATTTCATGGAAGCTTAATCACCACCTAACAATAAACATTACTTGCCTAATCCTAACCCAACCTTAACCTAAAAACTCACCTCACCTCACCTCAAAACTAACCTCAACCTAACTGTAAACCAAATCTTCACCCTAATATAACTCATGTTTAAAAAACATGCATATACACACTAATTTTGGCATAACATGGTATATGAGAGCGGTGAGAATGAACTCAAACAGCAAAGTTGCAGCTGTAAAACCAAAACATTTAGCCAAAATTATTGAAATGTTCCATACAGACAGCTGAAGGGAACTAAAGAGTCAAACAGGGATAATCACCCTTTTCGTATTAATTCAACCTGATCCATGGTTAATATAACAGTATTGAATATAGTTGCTTTAAAGTGCAAAAACTCCAACCAAATGTTGCGCTGCTGCACTAAAATGTTGTGGGGTCTCCATGAAGCAGTGCAAACTGAGATAATTACAAGCACGGTGGTGACCAGGACACGGCTTGGTGTGGATGTACACGTGGCACCCAATGTCACAGCCAGCAGACCTCCAGAGTGACAAGCAGGGTTGGCAGGGTGGGCTCTCCACGCTCGGATTCCACAGCTCCTGTCATCACTTCCACCTTGTTTAGTCTAAGTGTCACTGTCTATCAGATCACCACAGCACAGAAAATATTCCTCCTTTTTTTCTCCCTGCTGACAAAGTAGTGCTGTGAAAATCAGATGCAGAGGCGAGAAATGAGAACGAATGTTTAATTATTGTGTTATTGTCAAAATTTTTCTGATTTTACCCAAAATGTGAGGCTTTCCTTTACCTTAGTCTAATTTGTTAAAGTAAAAATAAATAAACCAATACCGTTGATGTGATTGTTGATCTGAAAATGTGACGTGCACTCTCTTCTTCATACCCATGTTAATAGTTGTGGCCAATATTCCTCCAGAGTTGATGACAGGTTTGGTCTTTACAGTTGTTTGATGATGAGCTATGAATTAAGACTCACAGGTGTTTATTTTCTCAGCAGCTTTACACAGCTGTTTCAGCTGTTTGTGGCTTCTGTTTCAGTCATCAGCCAAGGATCCACTACATCCTCAGTTGGCAAATA